>NW_024037945.1:0-129038 GCF_016077235.1 Cyprinodon tularosa
GTCGTACTTGGTTTTGGGGCCGCAACCTGGTTGAATCGGGTCACGGCAAAACTGACGAAAAGGACATGCTCACACCAATTGCAGCGCAAGTATTACTGAGCATACAGGAAGAGAGGTTTGTTTTGAAGTGTTTGGATAAGGCAGGGTGTACCCCTGAACTTTCTTCCATTCAACACACCTCATATAACTCAAAGTTTTACATCATTGCTGCAGAACACTACATAATACGGCTATGGCTCCTTCTGAATGAGAGAAAATTGAGACCAAGCAGACGTGCGTCAGAGGTTGCCATGATATGCGATGTACAGTTAGATCTGGCAGTAAGGTGTGAACTTGGATGAGTCGGTGAACGGACCTCCTAACCTTCTTATCTCCCTGTACCAGCAATACAGTTGTCATAAGCCTTTGTATTAAAAATAGACTTTGCCTAAATAATGAATATCCGGTAACAATACATAGTTTTCTGACATCTACTTTCTGTGGCACATGCAAATGTCATCAATTTCATAATTTTATTTTGGTTTTGTGACAGAGAGCTTCAACCATTAGTTACATTTTAACTTTTGATTTAGTCATTTTTACAGTTTATTGTATTTGTCGTTTTATAGATCCCTGGCAAATGGTTACCCTACCGGAGTTCTCAGTCAATGCGTCCTGCATCCTTCTATGCCTGCTGTTGTTAAATTGAACAGATCCATATTAATCCTTTTGTGTTTCCCCTCCTTTCTGGCTGATCTGCATTCCAGATAATTATGCATTTCGCTTGTTCACAGACACACTCGATCTGTCTATTTGACAGACTAAGAGGGGGGACTCTGTGATTTTATAGTGCAACAGACATTGTAGGGACAAGCAGACTGCCTAGAAAGGTTCCGGTTTGAGATGGAACAGAGGACGCACAGATAAAGTAGTTAATGTGAATGAAGGGTAAAACATTAAAGGACAACTGTGGCAAAGTCTGTAGTTGGCCACCTCAGGTCTGTCGACTTAGGGGCGTAATTTGGGAAGATATTCCGGAACATGCATCCAGAATAGGTTTGGTCTACGCCTGGTGTGTAGATGGGTCTCACGGCTGAGGGGATGCTGTCCCTCAGCCTTCGATAGCTCAGTTGGTAGAGCGGAGGACTGTAGAGAGCATTAGAAGATATCCTTAGGTCGCTGGTTCAAATCCGGCTCGAAGGAGAGAGTTTTGTCAAACTACTGGCAGAGATAGCGGTAGGAAAAAAAAGCCACTTCATGGCAGTCGTCCTTTGTGAGCCCTTTCCGCAAAGTCCTAAGGGATTTTGTTTGTGCTTTTCAGTAGATTTTAAAGCTCTAACTGTGTTTTTCCTTTGAGTTTTGGTAGTATTCTTTAACATTGGTATGTTGTGTCTGCAGCTACCATTGTCACAGGATGCCAGTTTAACTTTACCTTAAAACTACAGGAGTGCAATGTGGATACCTATATCAGGCACGTACCTTTGTGTCTTTCTAAACATTTTGCAGCGATATCAATGTCTCTGAGTGAGGTAGGGCAGAAAACAGAGAGTGCATTTAAAGACATGGAGCAGGGCAGTCGTGATCGTATAGTGGTCAGTACTCTGCGTTGTGGCCGCAGCAACCCTGGTTCGAATCCGGGTCACGGCAAAACTGACGAAAAGGACATGCTCACACCAATTGCAGCGCAAGTATTACTGAGCATACAGGAAGAGAGGTTTGTTTTGAAGTGTTTGGATAAGGCAGGGTGTACCCCTGAACTTTCTTCCATTCAACACACCTCATATAACTCAAAGTTTTACATCATTGCTGCAGAACACTACATAATATGGCTATGGCTCCTTCTGAATGAGAGAAAATTGAGACCAAGCAGACGTGCGTCAGAGGTTGCCATGATATGCGATGTACAGTTAGATCTGGCAGTAAGGTGTGAACTTGGATGAGTCGGTGAACGGACCTCCTAACCTTCTTATCTCCCTGTACCAGCAATACAGTTGTCATAAGCCTTTGTATTAAAAATAGACTTTGCCTAAATAATGAATATCCGGTAACAATACATAGTTTTCTGACATCTACTTTCTGTGGCACATGCAAATGTCATCAATTTCATAATTTTATTTTGGTTTTGTGACAGAGAGCTTCAACCATTAGTTACATTTTAACTTTTGATTTAGTCATTTTTACAGTTTATTGTATTTGTCGTTTTATAGATCCCTGGCAAATGCTTACCCTACCGGAGTTCTCAGTCAATGCGTCCTGCATCCTTCTATGCCTGCTGTTGTTAAATTGAACAGATCCATATTAATCCTTTTGTGTTTCCCCTCCTTTCTGGCTGATCTGCATTCCAGATAATTATGCATTTCGCTTGTTCACAGACACACTCGATCTGTCTATTTGACAGACTAAGAGGGGGGACTCTGTGATTTTATAGTGCAACAGACATTGTAGGGACAAGCAGACTGCCTAGAAAGGTTCCGGTTTGAGATGGAACAGAGGACGCACAGATAAAGTAGTTAATGTGAATGAAGGGTAAAACATTAAAGGACAACTGTGGCAAAGTCTGTAGTTGGCCACCTCAGGTCTGTCGACTTAGGGGCGTAATTTGGGAAGATATTCCGGAACATGCATCCAGAATAGGTTTGGTCTACGCCTGGTGTGTAGATGGGTCTCACGGCTGAGGGGATGCTGTCCCTCAGCCTTCGATAGCTCAGTTGGTAGAGCGGAGGACTGTAGAGAGCATTAGAAGATATCCTTAGGTCGCTGGTTCAAATCCGGCTCGAAGGAGAGAGTTTTGTCAAACTACTGGCAGAGATAGCGGTAGGAAAAAAAAGCCACTTCATGGCAGTCGTCCTTTGTGAGCCCTTTCCGCAAAGTCCTAAGGCAGTGGTGCTCACACTTTTTCAGCATGGGAGCTAGTTTTGAAATGACCAAGTCAAAATGATCCACCCATTATATTTATTGAGAAAAATATATTGAGGATTCTTACAACTTATTTTGATGTATAACCACATACGTATGTTGAACAGCACAACATAATTATGTACATTCTTTGCCATTTTCTGAGTTCACACTGATGACTTGCACTGACAGTAGCTGCTGAAAGCCAGCCTCAAGCACATTTCCAAATGCTCATCAGTCATAGTGGAGCGGTACTTGGACTTAATTATCTTCATGTAGGAAAAGGCTGACTCACATAAATAAGTGGAGCCGAACAATGCAGTCAAGAAAATAGCACATTTCCTCATGTTGGGATACTTTCCCTCTGCTAGTAAGTACCTTAAAACTACAGGAGTGCAATGTGGATACTTATATCAGGCACGTACCTTTGTGTCTTTCTACACATTTTGCAGCGATATCAATGTCTCTGAGGGAGGTAGGGCAGAAAACAGAGAGTGCATTTAAAGACATGGAGCAGGGCAGTCGTGATCGTATAGTGGTCAGTACTCTGCGTTGTGGCCGCAGCAACCGCGGTTCGAATCCGGGTCACGGCAAAACTGACGAAAAGGACATGCTCACACCAATTGCAGCGCAAGTATTACTGAGCATACAGGAAGAGAGGTGTGTTTGGATAAGGCAGGGTGTACCCCTGAACTTTCTTCCATTCAACACACCTCATATAACTCAAAGTTTCACATCATTGCTGCAGAACACTACATAATACAGCTATGGTTCCTTCTGAATTAGAGAAAATTGAGACCAAGCAGACATGTGTCAGAGGTTGCCATGATATTGAATTATTAGAACCACTACCCATTCCTAAATGCCCATGTTTGGGAATGGGTAGTGGAATGACTACATTCCTAAGGGAATGTAGTCATTCCCTGAGGACTCCCATCCTCTCAGGGAATGACTACAATCCTCACTGTCATCGACAGGTTCTCCAAATCCTGCCACCTCATCTTTATTGGCAAGCTGCCCAACACTCTACAAACAGCCCAAATGCTTATTAAACATTTCTTCAAGCTCCATGGTATCCCTTACGATAACCTCTCTGACCGGGGTCCTCAGTTCATCTCTCAGGTGTGAATACTTCTGTTCGGTTGTCGGTGCCAGTTACACCCTCACCTCCTGTTATCATCCACAGACCGACGGCCAGACATAAAGAATGAACCAACAACTGGAAACCATCTTCATCATCCCCCACCAATTGGAACAACTACCTACCCTGGGTTGAGTACGCACCTCACTCCCACATCTCCACAGCAACCAGTCACTGTCCTTTTGAAATAGCTCTGGATTATCAACATCCACTTCTCCCTCCCAATGAACTCCATATCCCAGTCACCTCATTCAAAAATATATCACCTGCTGCCAACAAACTTGGAGATCAACTGTCACTGCTCTTTAACGCACCGCTGAACAGAATAGGAGGTTTGCTGACCGTCTTCAAGTTCCTGCCCCTGATTATCATCCCGGTCAGAAGGTTTGGTTATCTTCAAAGGACGTTCTCTCCAACCCCTCTGCCAAGAAGCTAGCCCCCCAATTCAACTTAGTTGTTGCTGACAGGTGGGCGTGGTCCCACACCTGCAGCTCGTTGAGACTGCTCGGATGAGCTTAGGAAGAGCGTTAAGTCTGTTAAACAGTCGTGGTCTGCCTAGGCCAGTCCACATCTCTGTAACTTGATATTTTGATTCCTGATTCTAACCTGTCTCCTGGCTCCCTCAAATTGTTGAGCTCTGGATCGCTCGCCCGCCTGTCTTCGTGCTGGCCTCTGAATCTCTGCTGCTCTGATTCTGCTCTGGCATTCCCCTCGAGCCCCCTCTTTACCATCGAGTCACAAGAGATATCTTCGCTGGATTCTTTCAGCTGCTCCCCAAACCTGCCTCCACTGCAGTGCTGCTCGGGCCCCCGCCTAAGTCCCACTTGTCACTCAGCCACCTCCTCCCATCGGAAAGCTATGAGTTACAGAACCCATTCCTCCACACTCCCCGGATAGGTTATCCATACTTGGCGATAAGTAGAACAGCAACAGTGCAGGTTTCTTTTGCTTTTCTTAGTCTAAATCAATTTCCTCTTTCCTAACTACTAACGTTCCGAACTGACCTTATTTCTTTTTAGTCAAATAAACCTCTTAAACTGCTCCTATTTTCCCTGTCTCCTCACTATGATGGAAAAAACATCTAGAGAAAAAGTAAAAAAATATCTTAAATTATGTCATGTTCGGCTGAACGTATTTAGCCCACATGCAGACCACACATGGCAACAGGGATCAGTTAACTGTTTATTGAGTTTGAGAGAGAAAATGTTAGCAACTGAGTCGACGAGGAAGCAACAGCACCGGGACCCGTTCGACTTCACCGGATGCAGCAACCTAACCGGGGGAGGACGGAGCGGACTCAGGCTCTGATCGATGGAGTTGGTGGCGAGTGTCTCAGTGACAGGTGGGGCTCGGGCTTGAGGGTGACAGAGCTGAGCTTACTTTCCAATGACCCGGGGCAGCTGGAAAAACCAGAGTGGCTCGAAGCACCTTGCTTGGAGCCGGGAGAAAGGGAGGACCCAGTGGGAGCTCAGAACCTGGAAGAAAGAAGCAGAACCGGCAGAAACTGCATGGCCCTGTCGGCTGAGTCCTGACAAATTAAGACAATGCAATGGTGTTTTCTTTTTTTAAGTCTACATTTTCTTGTTCCATATGCAAAATATTCTTTTACCTCCTTAATCCAAGATAAAATGCACTTTTTTTAAGAAAAAATGACTTATCTAGATTTTTTCCAGTGTACCGTATTTTCACGACCATAAGGCTCACCGTACTAAAAGGCGCAGTCTCAGTTATGTGTGCCATTTCTGTATTTTACACACACATAAGGCGCACCGGACTATAGGGTGCGTTTGTTATATACAGGTACATGTCCTCTACTACCTTTAAATAGCTCTACTGCGTATTTAAAAATACAGCGGGAGCAAAACTGAGTATGATTGTGCTTTATTCATGTATTTATTACAAAGTATTAATCAAACCTGGCTGCTGGCCGTGAGACAGACACATCGCAGATGACAGAGCTGTGATCACTCCTAAATTAACTTAAAATCTTGAAACCTGCCGACGGAATATGTTTGCTTTTATTGCCGGTATCCTGGTGCCTGCAGTTTAAATTATTTAGATGAAAAACACCTGCCAGCCACCGCGGTGAACCCGGAGGCTACCAGGCCTAGAGGCTGCTGATGAAGGGATTTCTACTGTCGGTGTACCGCTGGTATGAGGGAGTCTGAGCGCCTCCGACAGAAATAGTATAGGCACGATGATAATCTGGATAAACTGACTGCAATTATTAAGTTTTCAGGTGGACTTTCTCACTTAAAAACATATTAAAACTACTTTATTCCCACTGATCATAGCAAATATAGCTGCGAGATTTAGATTATTTAGATGAAAAAACACCTGCCAGTCGCCGCGGTGAAACCGGAGGAGAGCCGGCCCAGAGGCTGCTGTTGAATTAAGTTTTCAGGTGGAAAAATAGAGCGGGAGCAAAACTGAGTATGATTGTGCTTTATTCATGTATTTATTACAAAGTATTAATCGAACCCATCAAAGTCATCATCCTCTGTTTCTGAATTAAACAGCTGCGCCAAATCAGACATGCCAGTTTCCCCTTCTTTGCTGTCAGAGTCACTTTCCGTGCCAGGCGGCTCCTCAGAAATAATGCCTGCTTTTGCGAAAGCTTGAACAACAGCGCCAGCAGACACGTTAGTCCAAGCATCAACAATCCATCCGCAAACGGTGGCGTAACTTGCCCGGTGCTGCATTCCACTTTTCGTGAAACTGTGGTCTCTGTCTGTCATCCATCGCTCCCACGCCGCTCCTTACTTTGAACGGCCGGTTCACACCGATGTCGAGCGGTTGAAGTTCCTTTGTCAGACCCCCCGGGATAACGGCGAGCACAGAGTTCATTTGATTCACCTTTTTTTTCACATCGGCTGTGAGATGGGCACGCACGCAGTCACAGATTAACAGCAATGGTGATGCGTGGAAAAAAACCACCTGGTCTCTTCACATACACCTGCCTCAGCCACTCTTTCAATATCTCCTCATCCATCCAGCCTTTTTCATTTGCCTTAATATCATATGTCATCAGAGCGATGTGTCTGTCTCGCTGTCAGCTCCCAGATCAGCTTCTCCGATTGGTTGATGCGGCGCGTCCAGCAGCAAAACTTCAATTTTTCCATCTCATGCTGCAGCAGCGCGTTGGCGGCGCGCCAGATGCTTAAACGCTCCCGACGCGCAGCGCCTCCTGCTCAAAACGCGCTGCGGGACCTTTTGCTGCGCCTATACGCACATCAACCATTGACTTTGCATGTAAACATGCTGCTTCTGCTGCACCTGCTGGGTCCGGTTCACACCGATGTCCAGCGGTTGAATAACAGCAAGCACAGCTTAATTTGTTTCACCATGTTTTTCACATCAGCGATGGTGATGAGTGGAAAAAAAAACACCTGGTCTCCTTACATTCAGCCACTCTTTCTTCATCTCCTTAATGAGGTGGTCTCAAAAGTCACAGTTACAACACACATAGGGCGCACCGCACCAAAGGGCGTACCGCACATTTTGAGGGAAAAAAAAGACGTTTAAGTGCGCCTTATAGTCGTGAAAATACGCAATGTCATTATGTTTGAAGGCCTCCATCAAACAGCTTCCACACAGTGCTGCCAACTCCTCAGTAAGGAAAGTAGCTACTGGCTGTGCTATAAGATGATGAATGACATCATTACCTTATTTGCATAATCTGACACATGATGTGATGTGCATTTTATTGGCGATGAGGGAGAAAGAGCATTGTTAGTGAGAGACACACTACAAAGAATCAATGACAATGTGAGTAAATAATGGTAATTATTATCATCATTATTATTTTTAAACTATTAAGATTACCCTCCACACACACAGGCTGTGCTTGCCTGCTCACAAAAAGATACGGCAGGTTCAGCAATCCCGGAGCATGTGCGTAATTCATTTGCAGTCTGGACGATGAGGGTAAACATGCTGTGGCTCTGACTGCAGCCCTGAGAGGGACTCCTGCTGAAGCGGGAGAACGGGGGTTGGGACGGGGGAGGCGCCCGACAGCAGCACCTGCCGCTGGAGGGCAAGAGTAGAAACAATTTGTCGCTAGTCGCTTTTTTGAAAAAGAGTCGCTGGAGGGGTCGGAAAAGCCGCTCAATATATAGCGACAAAGTCACTGAGTTGGCAACACTTCTTCCACAGAAAAGATAAGTTATTCAGTCACTCTTTAACTTATTCATTAACTAAAGGAACATTTTACTAAAACCCTGTCTGTTCACTATGTTCTTAGTTTCAGTTTCAGAAGCCCTACATTATCAAAAGGAACAGTGTCCATCATTAGGAGGACCAGCTTCTACAGAAAAGATAAGTATTTCACTCACTCTTTAACTAATTCATTGACTAAAGCAACTATTTACTAAAACACTGTCTCTTCACTATGTCTTTAGTTTAAGATCCAAAGGACCTCCATCATCAGGAGCACCAGCATCCAAAAAAAAGTATTTCACTGACTATTTAACTTATGCATTAACTAAAGGAATGTTTTGCTAAAACTTTGTCTCTTCACTCTGTCATTAGTTTCAGATCCAGAAAGCCTCCATCATCAAGAAGAACAGCATCCTCAGAAAGAATAAGTATTTCACCAAGTTGTTGACTGATTCAGTGCTTAAGGAATGTTTTACTAAAACCTGTGTCTTCACTCTGTCATTAGTTTCCCATCCATAGGGCCTACAGCATCAGGTGGACGAGCATCTGTAGAAAAAAATAAGTATTTAACTCACTCTTTAACTCATTCAATAACTAAATTAATGTTTTACTAAAACCCTGTCTCTTCACTATGTCTTTAGTAGCTGTTCCAGAGGTCCTGCAACATCAAGCGGAACGCAATCCACAGAAAAAATAAGTATCTTTCTCATTCTTTAACTCATTCAATATTAAAGGAACGAAGCCATATTTTACTTTTACTGTAGTTTTAAGATAAAAAATAAACTGGCATCCTGTGAAAATGGTTGCTGCAGACAAAACACATTCATGTTAAAGAATACTACCAAAACCTAATGGAAAAACAGAGCAACAGTTTTAAATTGTATCTCTGTGGGTAGATTTAGGGGGTTCCGCAGCAATGATGTGAAGCTTAGTTATATGCGGTGTGTTGAGATAAGAAGCTCAAGAGGTCCATTCACCAACTCCTCCAAATTCAGACCTTACTGCCAGATCTATCTGTACATCGCATATAATGGCAACGTCTGACGTAATGCTATTGCTTAATTTTCTCTCATTCAGATGGAGCCATAGCTTTATTATGTAGTGTTCTGCAGCAATGATGTGAAACTTTGAGTTATATGAGGTGTGTTGAATGAAAGAAAGTTCAGGGGTACACCCTGCATTATCCCAAACACTTCAAAAGAAACCTCTTCCTCTACACTGGGCAATATTTCTGCTGGAATTGGTTTTAGCATGTCCTTTTAAACAGTGCTTCCGTGAAAAAGACTGCAACCCGGGTTGCTGCGACCACAACGCAAAGTACTGACCACCATACGATCACAGCTACCCTCATCCAAGGTCCACAAAAGATGATTGCCATGAAGTGGCTTTTCTCCTACGGCTATTTTTGTGGGTAGTTTGACAAAACTCTATCCTTCGAGACAGATTTGAACCAGCGACCTAAGGATATCCTCTATTGCTCTCTACAGTCCTCCGTTCTACCAACTGAGCTATCGAAGGCAGAGGGACAGCACCCACTCAGCAGTAAGCCCCATCTACAGACGAGGTGTAGAAGAAACTTTTGCAGAATGCCTGTTCCGGAACATCTTGCCAAATTGGGACCCTACTGTACGTCGACAGACCTGAGGTGGCCAACTATTGACTTCGCCACAGTTGTACTTTAATGTTTTACCATTCGTTCACATGAACTACTTTATCTGTGCGTCGTCTGTTTCATTACAAACTGAAACCTTTCTAGGCAGTCTGCTTTACCTACAATGTCTGTTGCACTATAAAATCACAGAATCCCCCCTCTTAGTCTGTCAAATAGACCCATCGAGTCTTTCTGTGAACAAGCGAAATGTATAATTTTCTGGAATGCAGTGCAGCCAGAAGAGATGAAACACAAGAGGATTAACATGGATCTGCTAAATTTAACAACAGCAGGCAAAGACAGATGCAATATGCATTGACTGAGAACTCTGACTAAGAAATGTTTAGAAAGACACAAAGGTACGTGCCTGATATAGGTATCCACATTGCACTCCTGTAGTTTTAAGGTAAAGTTAAACCGGCATCCTGTGACAATGGTAGCTGCAGACACAACATACCAATGTTAAAGAATACTACCAATACTCAAAGGAAAAACACAGTTAGAGCTTTAAAATCTACTGAAAAGCACAAACAAAATCCCTTAGGACTTTGCGGAAAGGGTTCACAAAGGACGACTGCCATGAAGTGGCTTTTTTTTTCCTATCGCTATCTCTGCCAGTAGTTTGACAAAACTCTCTCCTTCGAGCCGGATTTGAACCAGCGACCTAAAGATATCTTCTAATGCTCTCTACAGTCCTCCGCTCTACCAACTGAGCTATCGAAGGAAGAGGGACAGCATCCCCTCAGCAGTGAGACCCATCTACACACCAGGCGTAGACCAAACCTATTCTGGATGCATGTTCTGGAATATCTTCCCAAATTACGCCCCTAAGTCGACAGACCTGAGGTGGCCAACTACAGACTTTGCCACAGTTGTCCTTTAATGTTTTACCCTTCATTCACATTAACTACTTTATCTGTGCATCCTCTGTTCCATCTCAAACCGGAACCTTTCTAGGCAGTCTGCTTGTCCCTACAATGTCTGTTGCACTATAAAATCACAGAGTCCCCCCTCTTAGTCTGTCAAATAGACAGATCGAGTGTATCTGTGAACAAGCGAAATGCATAATTATCTGGAATGCAGATCAGACAGAAAGGAGGGGAAACACAAAAGGATTAATATGGATCTGTTCAATTTAACAACAGCAGGCATAGACAGATGCAGGACGCATTGACTGAGAACTCCGGTAGGGTAACCATTTGCGAGTTATATATAAAACTACAAATACAATAAACTGTAAAAATGACCAAAACAAAAGTGAAAAATGTAACTAATGGTTGAAGCTCTCTGTCACAAAACCAAAATAAAGCTATGAAAATGATGACATTTGCATGTGCCACAGAAAGTAGATGTCACAAAATAAAGTATTCTTACCGGATATTCATTATTTAGGCAAAGTCTATACGTCATGTCATACAAAGGCTTATGGCAACTATATTGCTCGTACAGGGAGATAAGAAGGTCAGGAGGTTCATATCATGGCAACCTCTGACGTACGTGAAACTTTGAGTTATGTGAGGTGTGTTGAATGGAACACCCTGCCTCATCCAAACACTTCAAAAGAAACCTGATGATCTACTTCATTCTAATATCCATTGACCATAGCTCTAAAACTCTGCCAAAAACAGTTTGAGTTTTGGTGGGCCTGGTTTCAACATCATACATGATGGATGCACTGCTAATTAAAGCCAAAAAGACACTGAATCAAGACACTGATCATTTGCAGCTGACCTCTTAAAAATCCTCCAAAATCATCAGCAAAACTGAGTAAAGCACATTAAAGCTGTCTACCTTTACTTTCATTTTCATCTGAAGATATTTTATCCTGAATCAGTTATCAGCCATCTTCAGTTTCTTAGACCCAAAAATAAAACTTGAGTGTTTTTTTATTTCAGATGAAGTCATTCAGAAAAAGTGTTGCCACACTATGCCAAAATGGTACAGTAGCGCTCCGTCTGCATTTTTTTCATTTGAAACATCTATAACTTCTCAACAGTAAACTTACTTCATCTGTATTTTTATGGGTAGGCTTAAAACTTTCCTTTTTGATAAAGCTTATAGTTAGAGTGGCTCAGGTTATCCTGAGCTATCTCTATAGTTATGCTGCTATAGGCTTAGACTTCTGGAGGACATAGGGACCCCCATTTCATCATTCTGCTTCATTCTATCTCTATTCTCCCAATCTGTAGAGTCTGTTAGTTCAATCTCTAACATAATGCTCTCTCTGCTTTTTCTCATAGTAGATTTGCTTCGTCTGTTCCTTTTTGGCTGTGACACCATCCCGGAGAAAAATATTAGCTATGCTGCTGTCATCAACACCCTTGTTTATAGACGCTGGAGATCAGCCTGTTTTCCAGTGTAGTCTGGTTTCTCTGACTGTGGGCCGGATTTATCAAGATCCAATTTTGCGTGCAGTAATTTGCGCTCGCAAACTGGAATTTTGCGCGAGGGGCTGAACCATGGTTTGCGGGTGATTTAACAAGAGTGATTGCGTAACTGGTGGCAGGTGCAAAACTGTTGGAGACGCCCTATTTAAATGATGGTTTTGCGCGTTTTGTGGTTTGCGGCAAAGTAGTTTGTAGTTTCTACAAACTAGTGCATTAAGAAATTTAAATCTTACAGTGACACCCAACAAAAAAAAAAAAGAAATATATATTAAGAAAAAACTTTGGCAACCTTTATTCCCTAAGGTGGTCTGTGGCTGAATTTCTACTTCACTGCAGTAAAAAAACAACAACAAAAAAAACAGGTGTTTTGTATTGGCCTGTAGAAAAATGCACATACCAAATGGCTCACAATGGGACTGTGGATGAGATTACTGCGCGTACGCATCCCTGCAGCATTTGCATGTTGCTCCACAGGCGCAGGGGGGGGGGGGGGTCGGGGTTCTCCGGTAGGGCGTCAGGGCGACATGGCATTTAGAACGTCGGACAGCACTTCTGAAAAACGAGATTGGGAGATCCCAGCTCTCGCTGCAACCATACGCTGGAATGACCCAGATGCAAAAAAGTGCAACGTTGCAAGGAGTTCTGTGAGATCTGGTACTGCGTGGGTCCTCCTTGTGGCTGGCTCCAAATCCATTCGGAGTTCCCCCAACAGCTCCAAAATGGCAATGCTGGATAAACGATATGTTTTGATGATCGTTTCCTCGTTCATTCCAAAAATATTCACACGGAGTGAAAAAATGCGTTCTCTGCGTCTCCTTGCTTCATTTCGATGTCTCCTTCTTGCGACAATAACCGCTGCCATGTGTGCGCAATTACGCATACAGACCATTTGCACCTTCTTTTGAAACGTGTTAAATATAGAGTCAGATACCGTTAGCAAAATTGCTTTCAGGTTTGATAAATCACTTTGCGAGTGTTAAATTAATATATTTACATGTTCTCCTCCCACAAGACGCACTTTTGCGTGTAAACGCCCCATCTTGCATATTCATTGCAGAAAAAGTACTAAATGGATAAGAGGCGCTATTTAGCACGTTTTAAAGACCAAATCCTTTTAGCACGCTGTTGATAGATCAGTTTGTACATTTTTTAGCGTGCGCAGTGAAATAGCTCACGTTTTTATACGCGCAAACCTTTGATAGATCCGGCCCTGTGTTTTTTGCAGGATGTGCTTCCTTCATCCTCTGACATGGGAGCTGGCTCGGAGCTCGTCTGCCTGGCTATGGCTGCCTTTTAAAGTTGCTTTTTGTATCGGCCTCGGCAGTTGGCCGCTCACACTGAGCCTGGTTCTGCTGGAGGTTTCTTCCTGTTAAAAGGGAGTTTTTCCTCTCCACTGTCGCTACAAGCATGCTTAGTGTGAGGGATTGTATTTGAGTCAATGAGTCGATGCAATCAAGTGGTTTTTCTTAGATAGGAAACTTTAAATAAATTGGACTGTATGATCTGGTGAGATGTAAAGTGCCTTGAGATGACATGTGTTTTGAATTGGCGCTATATAAATAAACGGAATTTAAATTGAACTGTAACCAAAAGTTGTTGTTGCACTTTATTATGTTTATTACCTTCATGACAGAATAAGTAAGAAATTGTGAATGTAAACGTCTTTTTTTTTTTTTTAGTTAGGGCAATGTTCACTTTTTGGCCATTTAAATCAAATTTACTCAGCCCTAAACTAATTAACTTTCAAATGTTCAGATCCACATATTCACCTAGGACCTGAATATTTAGCAGTTTAACAATATAACCCTTTATGTGTTCTAGTTTCTATGTAAACAGAGCTGTTAATTAATGGCTTTCTCAAAACTTAGCTGAAAAAGGACCATTAACCCGTGTGTTTCTCATGTAATGAAGTGAAGGAGTTTCTAGATGGACATTTTATCACCAGTCAAACATGGAAAACGCCTTTTACTGTTCATTCCTGTGGTGTCTAATTGCTGGGACTTTTATTAAACAAATCTTTTAAAAAAATATATAAATCAATCCACATCATGCATGAATAAATGTAATTGAGTCCCAAATTACCTTCTTGTTTAAAACCTTTGTCACAAATATATGTGATTGATGTGTGCATCAAGATTAGATTTCTGAGTGAAGCGTTTTCATCAGGACAGACATACAAAAGGCTTCTCACCTCATGCATTTATTCAAACTACTTTTTACATCAAAATTCTTGTTACAAATCGTACAGGAAAAAGGCTTCTCACCGTTAAAACTAAAAATAATAAAGAACATATTATTCTTTCTTGGAGTCCCATTTTCTAAACCATATTTCCCTGAATAATCTTCCCAACTCTTCCCTGTATTACTTGCTCTGTTAAAAGTTATCTAAACAGTATAGATTCTATTTTCCACAGTTTAATCATTAAACCTTCTTTCCACATCATATCATGAGCCTTTTCTCTATCTAGAAAGAATGCCTAAACACTTTTTTTATGAACTTTAGCTTTCATTACCTCATGCTGTTAACATATTGCAGGGCCCATAGTGTTCCTTCCTCTCCTAAAACCACTTTGATGCTTAGATAAATATCCATTGGATTCAATAAAAACGTTTGTCTTTCATGAACCATTTTCTCCGTGATTCTACTCCAGCATGTTGTAGGACCAACCGGCCTATAATGATCTGGTCTTGAACAATTCTTATCCCACTTGATCACGCCGTTCCCTGTATCTCTTACTTCTCTACTCAACCAGCATCTAAGCAAACATCACTGTTTTTAACTATAAGCTTTATCAAAAAGGAAAGTTTTAAGCCTAGCCTAAAAGTAGAACAATTTTTTAGAATCCAAGAGGTTTTAATATTTTGCTCAGTACGTTAATCTAGTAGCAATTACATTAATCGTAAACATTAACCACAGAAAATGCAGTAAAAAAAACATCTGTACAAAGTAGACAATAGTTTCTGTTGTAAACAAAAACTTTTCTTGAATAAAAATAGCAAGAAGAGGCCGGATGGGTTTTGCAGTACTTCCCTCCTGAAATTACATTAATTAGGTGTAGCTCCAATTAATACGGTGGAAATGTAATTAAAAACAAACAAACATTAAACTATCTTTTTTAAGTCAATCTCTGATTTATAGGTGATCAAACCGAACAAAAATCCCTTTAAAGCCTTGTTTTTTTTTATTTGCAAAACATCATGAAAAATCCATTTGAAAATCTTGATAAAGCCTTAAACTGTATAAAACCACATCTTGATAATGACTGCAGCAAATTTGTACTGAATCTATTGAAGCATATTTGTTCCACGGTTTTAGTGGACAGTGTGGCAGGTGGACCTGTGATTATGGCACAGATGTTTCAAATATTTTTTTTCTACATAAAGTCTAGTCAAAGAAATCTTTCTGCATATAAAAAGTTTTTCACAAGTTTGTGTTTTATTAAAATTTACCATTATACACAGCATATCTGTTATCAGAGTAACGTTTTCGAACACAGCGGATATAAAACACAAAACTCATGTATGACTTTTGGTGTAGTTGAGATTTCTCTAACAGCACACCTTTTATTATTACACAGGTGCTCTAAATCAGGCAGCAAACAATTTATGTGACATACAGCAGACCAATAAAAAAAATAAAAATTAAATGACAAATGAGAGCACAATAAACATGCATAATGTCAACAATATCAATAAAGTGAATTGAAAATCAGATCACTTTGTTCTTATTACAAGATACTGGGACTGTTTCAATAAGCAGGTTCAACAAAGAAATGAAAGAAAAAAACAAATTTTTAAAAGAGGGAAATAGCACTACAACTACAAAGGAGAGGAAAATGGTGAAGGAGAAGATTGGTGCTCAAGTTAATACCTAGGTTTTTATGCAGTCCCCTATGGCAGGTCATCTTAACATTCATCTCCTCTCTGTTGTTCCATTTGTAGATCACTTAAATAAAATTCTTTCTGATCAAAATCACACTCCTAGACAGAACTGTTATAATAGATTTTCTCAATAACATATTTGCAGCAGAAGTTGAATTTCGGAAAGTATTAAAAAAAAAATTATACTAGTAAGAATTAAGTTCTATATATCTAGAAATGTTTGCACATTTTAAATGCCCATTTTGACATTTATCATCTTGACTGCATATGTATTTATGATATCTGAAATACATTTCATCAGTGTAAAAATAATAAAAATGCTGACCAGTAACAATGGGAATATGGAGATCTAAAATTAATTTCTAGACATCCAGTATGTTTCTTCTAGATGTAAATAATGTCAATTTGTTTGAAATGGTCATTTTGACGATGAAAGAACGTTTTTAAAGATATTAGGAATACATATTCAGTAAAACTAAACCATATCAAAACTGCTTGTAAGCCTGATAACATTACATGGAAAACTAGTTTATTGTTGAATTGTCATGAATCACTGTATTCCATTTAGGTATCACCTGGCAGAAGGTGAAGACGGATTTTTTTTAAAACTTCCTAATGGCTAGGACCTGTTCATCATCTCATAGGGGTTTGATTCTTTACAAAGAATTACAATTTTATATTTTTATGTTTAAAGCCTAAAATGGGGCAAAAGGTCAACAAGTTCAAGGGGGTTGAATACTTTTGGAAGCAACTGCATGTGCCCTCTTTTTTTAAAGTCGTTGGGAAACGGCTGTTCCAACTGTTGTATTTCTGAATTCTCCTGAGTGGTGCATGGGAATGTTGAAGCCGAAGGTTCACAAGCAAGTTTGATTGTGGCCGGTTTCTCGGAGGATATCTTGCTAACCAGTTAGCAACTTAGCGCTAGTAGGTTCAAAAAGGGAAATTACATTAGGACCGAGTAGCACTTAGCAACGACACTGTCAAGGAACGTCTATGGACAACGGAAACATGCATGAGGAGGAGAGTTTAGTGTTGGAGGTCGTGGATGAGTCTCCTCCATCATACGTTTTTTTTATTTATAGGAGGAAAGCGGGGACAAAGATGTTGTGGAAGAGGACACCAGGGCGGCAGAAGCTTGGTTTGGTGTAGAAGGCTTACAGCCGTACGTGTTGGAGCCCTTGCCTCGCAGCGCTGCCAGTTCTGTTAGCTCTACGCCTGCCGAAGACACAGACGTCCATCCCCGTGAACATTGGGACGGAACTCAATGGGAAAGTAAGTGATTCTTAATTCAGCCGTTAAGTATATTTGCTGTGACATATGAATCAAGATGGTATGTCGGAAAAAAATTTATTGACATATGACTGTTGATATATGATTGGCTGAATTTAGGTGTACAAACTGACGTATAACTAATTAGCTGCATAAGATAACGAGAAAAAAAAAAAAAAAAACAGATTTTAAGGCAGGATTTTTTTCTTCTTATAGAAATTTTCAAAATTTTGGGTCTGATAAAGAGTACATTTATATACATGTTTCCGTACAACTTTAAAATAGCAAAGATGTAATGTAAAATGCTCTAAATAGAGAGAGTACATAATTTGTCTCCGAGTTAATTCCTCATCTTTCGCACCAAAAAGCCAGCTATTTTCTGAAGATCTTGGTCTTGCAATATCATTTCAAATCATTCATTTTCTTTTCTGTACCATTGTGATATATTGTCATAGTCATGTCATATATTGGCGAGAGAAGAAATAACACTGCAAAGATTGATGAAATGGACATTGTAGCCATGGATAAGGCGATCGGTCTTATCTGGAGCCTAATGTGCCGATTTAGCACACCCAATGTGTTAATCAAGCAAATTGCTTCTTCAGAAATAGTCAGACAAAAACCTCCAACCCCTTGTTGGAAAGGTAAAACCCACTATAGTTTCCAATGATGCCAGCCAGTAGGGGTGCAAGTAAAACTGGCTGCATGTGGTTGTCGAATTCCATTAGTCCAACAATCCAGGTGGAATTTTAAATCTCTTTTTTGTTTACACAGCAGTAAAATAAAAATAATATTTACAAAATAATATTTTGAAACTTATTTTAGAAACTTTAAAGCTCCTTCTTTTTAGATAGTCTTATGTTTCATGGATGAAAAATTAAAGAACTACCACAGGTCATTCAAGAAAAGGCCTTTCTGAGTTAGTTGTCATTTGACAATTGAAATGACCTTTTCGAGTTAAAGTTTTTCCACAAATCTTACATAAAATCGGCTTTTCACCTGGGTGAATTTTGCTGTGTCTATTAAGGGCAGATTTATAAGTGAAGCTTTTTCCACAGGACAGACACTCGAAAGGCTTCTCACCTGTGTGACTTCTCATGTGGTCAGTCATATACCGTTCTGCAGTAAAACTTTTGCCACAAATCGTACATAAGAAAGGCTTCTCACCTGTATGAATTCTAATGTGTTTTTTAAGGGCAGATTTACAGGTGAAGCTTTTTCTACAGGATGGACATTTGAAAGGCTTCTCACCTGTGTGATGCTTCATGTGGTCAGTCAAGTTACCTTTATGGGTAAAGGTTTTGCCACAAATTGTGCAAGAGAAAGGCTTTTCACCTGTGTGAATTCTGATGTGTGCGGTAAGATAAGATTTCCTTGTGAATGTTTTTCCACAGGACAGACATTCGAAAGGCTTCTCACCCGTGTGAGTTCTCATATGGTCATGCAAATGACCTTTAAGAGTATAACTTTTGCCACAAATCGTGCATAAGTACGGCTTCTCACCTGTGTGCATTCTGGTGTGTGCATTAAGGCCAGATTTACAGGGGAAGCTTTTTCCACAGGACAGACATTTAAAACGCTTCTCATCTGTGTGACTTCCCATGTGGTAAGTCAAATAACCTTTTTGAGTAAAGGTTTTGCCACAAATCGTACAGGAGAAAGGCTTCTCACCTGTGTGAATTCTGACGTGTCTATCAAGGGCAGATTTACAGGGGAAGTTTTTCCCACAGGACAGACATTTCAAAGGCTTCGCTACTTTATGAATTCTGATGTGTTTGTAAAGGGCAGATTTAAAGCTGAAACTTTTTCCACAGGATAGACATTTTTGAGCCTTCTTACTTGTGTGAGTTCTAATGTGTTCCTTGAGATAAGATTTCCTTGTGAAGGTTTTTCCACAGGGCAGACATTTTAAACGCTTTTCACATGTGTGAGTTTTCATGTGGTCAATCAAATAACCTTTTACATTAAAACCTTTGCCACAAATCAAACATGAGAATGGTTTCTCACCTGTGTGAGTTCTGATATGTCTATTAAGACTAGATTTCAGAGTGAAGCTTTTTCCACAGGTCATACAAAAAGGTTTCTTGACACTATTAACAGGCTCCTGCTTTAGAACAAGCTGCTCTTCATGCTCACTTATGGGGAGCTCCGTGGTTTCCTCTTTTGTCCAGGGAGGTTCTGGTTCTTTCTGCTCTTCTTTTATCTGCAGAGCTTCTGGTTTCTCTTGGTCCAAACTGGAATGCATCTCCTGTTCATATAGCTGCTGGTCAGAGAAATCCTCTTCTTTTCCAACATAATTCTGAAGGTGATCTGAAAGACAAACACAGCAGGAAGACTTCCTATTAGCAGGTAAATAAAGAACACTTCACATAAAAGCACGAAACTCTGTCCTTGAGTTTGAGGAGCTAGTGGATAATATCAAGCAACCTTAAGGTATGAAGTTCATTCTGGCCTAAATTTGTTTCCTCACAAATAATTATTAAAAGAAGTAAAGTATTTACATCCGACACCACAGTGACTCGCTTTCAAATGAGGATGTAATGCGACATTCTAGCCTCAGCAGTGCTTCCTGTTCACTTTGGCGAGGAAAAGACACATCTCGGATGAATGTGTCAGAGGCTGAGCAGATTTTACATGACTTTCTAAAGAAGGTTCTGTCTTCTATCAGATTAAAAAGAAGCATTATAGCAATAGCGAAAAACAGGCTTGAATGATAAGACCCATCTGGAACAGCTTCCTAATTTTTGTTGAAATGTAGCAATTAGCAGGGCAACAGGGCTGTTTTTTCTGTAAAAATTGTTTGCACCATAAAATGAAGTGAGAACAGTTATAAAAAAGCTCACAGCGCTGGAAGATTTTCAGTTGTTTATTTTCTGCTCCTGAATGCGGACAAAACAGAAGTTATAGTCTTTGGACCAGAGTCTTTGAAAAAGAAGCTGATTAGTCAGTCACTTCATTCGGATAGGATTAAATTGATTTCAGATAATAAAGGAAACAATCTTGGTGTTGTTTTTTATCAGGACCTGTCATTTAAATCCCATATCAAAGAGGTTTCTAGAATTTCCTTCTTTCATCTCGAGACCATTGCAAAAATTAGAAATATCCTGTCCAGGAGTGATGCTGAGAAACTAGTCCATGCATTTGTTACTTCAAGGCTGGACTATTGTAATTCTTTACTATCAGGAAGTCCACAAACTGTAGTTAAAACCCTTCAGATTTCTGTGAGGCAGACACCCTGTCTACTTTTAAGGCTAGGCTTAAAACTTTCCTTTTTGATAAAGCTTATAGTTAGAGTGGCTCAGGTTATCCTGAGCTATCTCTATAGTTATGCTGCTATAGGCTTAGACTTCTGGAGGACATAGGGAGCCCTATTTCATTATTCTGTCTCTATTCTCCCACTCTGAAGAATCTGTTAGTTCAATCTCTAATGTTATGCACTCTCTGCCTTTTAGTGGCTTAGCTTTTAGCTTGTCACAGCTAACATCCATTTATTTGGCTCTCCCTTGTAAGGTAAAAGATGTAAAAAAAAAAAAAAAGAATTGGCTATGAAGCTGTTCTGGAGCCTCTTTTGAAAGATCTCACAATATATGAGAAGGAAGGAATTATTTTTGCCTCAGGTTAGTTGAAATATCAATGGCGCTGACAATCTTGGTGCTCCTTCTTTGGGTGGGCTTGCAGAAAACTTTTCTGGACATTACATCTGTAGGTTTTGTATTGGACACCATTCGGACTATCAGCAAAAGGAAGTGTGATAGGGAGCTTTTCAACCAAGAACAGAAGAGAACTATAATTTACATGTTCAATGTCTAAAGGAAATCATACTCTGGTACACTGTTATGGTGTGAAGAAAGGTCGTCCCATAACCAGTAAAATTAAGTTATTTTCATTTTCTATCGGGGTACCGCCAGATATTCTACATGATCTTTTTTGAAGACATAATTCCATTGGAATTGGCACTGTGTCTTAATGTGTTCATCCGCTAACAGTATTTCACTTTGACAGAACTTAACCATTCCTTACAGATGGCCTAAAAAAAATGATCAACCCCAACCAATCCCAACAAATATTACTCTGTCTAATCTGGCTAACAGAATAACAATGCACATGATGTATAAAGAATAAACCTAACAATATCTAGGATTATAAATCAGCATGTAACTGCTATGATTATGTCAGTACTTTCAATATAGCCAATGAGAGACAGGTTTACTAAGTGACATACATTTTGAAAATATCAACCGCAAAAGCCGCTATACAGGTTAGGTGGACAAAGGAGATAGAAATTAACGGTACTTGCTGATAACCACTTGTATAGCAACATTTCTTGAGACCAGACCTGATGCATAAGGTTGCTACATTTCCTGCTTCTATGTTGGAATTAATTTACCTTTCAATTTTACTAAAACACAGTTCTACACTGCAGTACGTTAGCGCTATAAACTAGTGCTAACATGTTGCCAAACTACTGTAATCTGCAATCTAGCCTTGCGAGCATACCACTGCAAACATTTCAAAACAGTTAATCATACCTCTAGATCTCGCTGAAGATCAGACAACCCCTTTCTCGTCTACACTTGTTGGATTTTCTTTTGTTTTTTATTGCTACAAAGGATAAATATTATTTCAGCAAGTTGCAGCGACACAGTATCCATTTTGTTTACATGCGCTTCTCCATGAGATCGCATCACGTGAGGTGTTAAATCTGGCAAGATAATCTTAAGAAAATCACCACAATTTTCAAATCTTGTAGTGAGAGCATGTTTAAGATTTGAGGTAGGAAAATCTGCAAAGATTCTCCTTTAGTGTGTGCTGCAACCAGATTTCAAAATCGGTTAGGATTTTAAAACTCCTGTAGTTTGAGCAAGGCTTTGGTAATGACATTTTTTTATAAAAAAAAAAGAACTATCCTAGCATTATGTCTGCATCTGTCTGTTTTTCTGAGCCATGACTGAGTTTGTTTTGTTTTTATTCTTGCTACTAGCATCTACTTAGCATCCCTCCGAAAATACTAGCTATTCTATTCTGCCAATGTTTAAAATATTTAATCTTGATTTGATTGAAATTTTTACATTTCTTTTAGTTATTTAAAAAAATTCTGTTCAGCAGGGTGGGGTATCCATTCAGCAAAAACGAGAGGTCATCATTTGATGTCTTATTAATCATCTAGGAGAAGATGCATGTTCCTTGATGAAGAACTTTGAGGTTAGTAAAATTGTTTTTCGGATTTTAAGTGCTGCTTTGTAAGTTTTAAGCAATTTATTAATTAATGCGAGATAAGGTCAGCCGCTCTACTGATTGTAAACATGGCAATGGCTTCAGCTGTAGCCTAATTAATTTAAGTTAAAATTATATGTCACATAACTTTACCTCATGGGCCTTTATCTAGTTTTACGGGTATGTTATTCCAGACGTATTCCCTTCTGTCGTTTGTCACGATAACACATTTTTCAAAAAGAAATTAATTGTCTCAAAAATTATTGCGATAAACGATAATATTGTTTTAAGACCTGTTTACATTGATTTAATGGAAATGACGTGATAATGCATGCATGCATTTATCTTTGGCAGGGCGGCGAGCACAGGGCCCGACGTCTTCTAGTGGGCCCTGTGCTCACCGTCTAGCACCATGGACCTCGATTGGCATTTGCCACAGAACACTGGAATTGACATGTCTGTCACCAGCACCCTGTGCTTTTCACAGATGAGAGCAGGTTTACCCTGAGCAACAATGACAGAAGTGAAAGGGTCTGGAGAAGCCGTGGAGAACATGCTGTCTGTAACATCGTTCAGCATGACCGGTTTGGTATAAAATCCTTGCACCCATTGCCAGACCCTATGCTGGTGCAGTGGGTTCTGGGTTCCTCCTGGTGCATGACAATGCCTGGCCTCATGTGGCGAAAGTATGCAGGCAGTTCCTGGAGGATGAAGGAATTGATAACAATGATTGGCCCCCAAGCTCGCCTGACCTAAATCAATCCGACGCTGCCAGGTTGTACCTCAGACTGTCCAGGAGCTCAGTGATGCCCTGGTCCAGATATGGGATGAGATACCCCAGGACGCCGTCCGTCGTCTCATTAGGAGCATGCCATAACATTTTCAGGCATGCACGTGGGGGCCATAAAACTTAATGAAAACCGTTTTGAGTTGCTGCAACGAAATTTCAGCAAAATGGACTAGCCTGCCGCATCATTTTTTCACTGTAATTTTTGGGGTGTCTTTGAATTCAGCCCTCTGTAGGTTGATCATTTTCATTTCAATCAAATGATGTGGCATCCTTTTGTTCCTAACACATCACCCAGTCCATATCAGTATAAATAAACAGCTTGATTTTTGCCCCATTGAGATCTGATGTGTTTTCAAAGTGTTCCTTTAATTTTTTTGAGCAGTGTACATATACACAGACACACACACACATACATATATATGCACATTCTTCAGCTGTGAAGGAGTACGGCTTTCTTCCGTTTGATTTGAGCTAAGCAAGCAACAGTAGTAACATGGCTGAATGGGAGACTGTGTTGTAGGAATTAAGAGTCTTCTGAGAGGAAAATAATGCGCATCTGGGGGAAATTAAAGAAGAAATACAAAGATGAGCGCCAGTCAAAGTATTTTCAACTGCCTGGGAATTTAAAAACATTACTAATTGAAAGTTTTTTTCTGGATGCAAATATAATAATTTGGCTCCAATAAGAAACAGATGGGCATATGATATCACAGGTAACTTTATGAACATGGTTACAGACCATGGCAGTGTCATAACAGCCACAATGAGGTTTTTGATCACACTTCAGCTTCCCACAATATTTCACATTATTCACTAGGGCTGGGTTAAAAAAAAAAAAATCGATATAATCGATTTTGGATCGTTTCCTTTACATTTTTGCAAAATTGATGTCTAGGGAATGAGATCGATTAGTTTTATAGTGACGCGTATGACGTTCACAATCAAATGAGCAGGAAAGATGCACTCAAGATGACTTCAAGCCAGACAGCTGCAAATATAGACATTAAAAAATGGGGGTTGACGAGCAAACACTCTGTAGATGTTACAGACAAGGCTGTAAATATGGTTTGTGCAGTAAAGATAATGCAGCTCATGCACCTAGGGCTGCAACAACGAATCGATAAAATCGATAGAAATCGACTTTTAAAAGCGTTGACAACGAATTTCATCATCAATTAGTTGTGTCGCGCGATTAATGCGTCATCCGCCGCCATCGTCATTGCCGTGGGGCGCCTCCCCCGTCCCAACCCTGTTCTCCCGCAGGAGTCCCTCTCAGCGCTGCAGTCAGAGCCGCAGGATGTTTACCCTCAGCGTCCAGACTGCAAATGATGCGCGCATGCGCCGGGATTGACGGCGCAAATTGATCACAATAATTAAAATAGCCTGCGCTTTGTAAAGTGAAAAAAGTCGTAACATGCAACTTTTGTAAAAACAAATGAACATGGCACGGAAACACCACTGTCTTAGGGGCTTTTAAAAACAAAAATACCTGTCTTTTTTGCGCTTTATGAAACAAAGTAGCCTATATTTTGTGGATGTACAGCTACATTTCTCATGTAAGTTTGCGTAGTTTTAACACAAACATTTATTTTTCATATTGCACCAGTACAGTTAATGAGAAACCTGTACTTGTGTGCTTGTTTGTTCTGTCTAAAATGTTTATTTTGGAATAAAGAGGTTAGTATAAAAAATATTTTTTATCCGATTCATCAATTAATCGAAAAAATAATCGGCCGATTCATAGATTTTTAAAATAATCGTTAGTTGTAGCCCTACATGCAGCTCATACGTCAGCTGTCCCTGCTGTGTCACGTCTGCTCACTCGAGTGAGGCTTCACTTTTTCACAAACAAGTTTGCACATGAGACAGTTTTGTTCACATCTCAAGTTTAAACTGTATGATTTACAAGTTTGCACTTGGTGTTTAATGTGACAGGAAAAAATAAAATACATGAGCATTTTGAAACAGCTGAACCACTTTTATTATTGTAAAAACAGATTGAATCGAAATTAATCGATTTACAACTGTATGAATTGAAATCTAATCGATTCAGGACTTTGGCGAAAATACCTAGCCCTATTATTCACAAACATCAAACACATGTTTAATAGATCTGAGGCCAGAAATGAGGAAATTTATTCTGACCTGTTTGTTTACTTTTGTTTGTTTTAATGGGGCAACAATGCAGCCACCTAATCTCTCCTATCATCTGTGTTATAGACCCCGTTTGTCACAATGTAATCTGATTGTTTCTCTATTTCTGCCTTTTGTTCTACAGGCTGCATAAACAGTCGGTTCTAGAGGAGAAGCTGATTTCCAACCTTTATGCTGCGGTTAGAAACTTTTCTCATCCTTTCTGCTTGGATATAAAACCACAGCAGGTCTGGAAGAATTTAGTGAATTAATCATGATTAAACAATTATTGAAATAATCGTCAACTAATTAAGTAATCGATTGTTAACTAAAGTGTAGACACTCTAAAATATTTCTTTCACTGACAGAGGAACTCACCTTGAGCTGCAATGTTACTAAAATTGATAATAAAAAAATAAAAAAAAAAAAAAAAAAGCATGTAACCACTTTTCATTTAAGATTTAAAAAAAAAATGTCATTACGTTCTATCCAGAACTCCTCAAGTGGAAAAGTTTGACTTTCATCTGCTTTAATTTCACAAAAGTACTTCTTAAAGGAACCTTTTGCTTTCTGGTTTTTAATTGATTAATCGATTAGCAAAATAATCATTAGTTGCAGCCTTAAAGCACAGTTGTGTGTGATTCACACTTTGCAGCAGTAGCTACTAACTCTGGGATTTAAACTCAAAGTAAAAGAATAAAAACGTTTCTGCTTTTACATGTACGTGATTTAGATTTTTATCAGATTAAATTCTCTCCTAAATTATTACATTTCACTCCCTTGTACACGTGGTGCAGCTAAAACCAGTTCAGCCGTTTCCAGCTGCAACAACCAGTAAATCACACCGGAAGGTAGCTTTATCTTAGCATGTTGATCTCCTCTAAGCAGTTTTCCAATCAGATGAGGCTAAAATCCACAGCGTGCATCATCAGGGAATCGTTTCTATCAGGTGTTTCCTACCTATCCGGTGTAAGATGATCTGGGGGATCCTGGTGAAATCCAGCAGTATTTGTTGATCGTCCATCTTTTCCTCCGAATTGACCAAACTCCCTTTAAACTCCGTGAATGTTTCTTCAGCAGGAGTTAACTGCTCGGTGATAAACTCTCCTTGAAGCTGGACTGAAGACATTCTCACTGCAAACACTCCCAGATTATCAGCCTCTCTACAATGACTCCACACACAAGCTAAGCTAATGCTGCTAATGCTACCCGATCCCTACCAGCAGCTCATTGCGCACGCGCAGCTGGATATACTTCCGGGTCACCCTCGATTTTATTTTGTAAAAAAGACCTTAATTAAGTTATCCCTCCAAAATAGTAAACATATTTAACTATAATATGTTAAAGAATAATCATGTATTTCCTGAGAACAAATCTATTTAAATCCTTTCTGTTTTATCACTCTCTCGTGACCGGAAATGACATCACTGATCTCAATTTATTCCCTGGATTGCTTTCTTTTATTGAAAATCTTACACAGTACAAAACAATGACAGGGCCATTTGTACATGCATTTCTATTCAACACAACATCTTAACAGATAAAGTCAGACAGTGACCTGCCAAACCATAAAATGGAGCACCATTGCACAAGCAAATAAATAATAAGGACCCTAAAATAATTCAAACACAAGACACCATAAACATCACATCACTTATACACTTGAATTATAAATGAAATAAAATATCAAAAACGGTACTACAGTAAAATACCAAGTAATTGTGGGCTCTAAACATCTGATTTAATGTTTAGAATGAGAGAATCGGACAGAGTTATGAGCAAATTCTAATATTTAAAAGTAAAATTAAATACAATCCAAATAACATGATTAGAAACTAACATTATTTCAACATAAACTTATAGACCAATCTTTACAGCAGGGAATGCATACGTGGAAGTAAATATAACTCCAAAAAAACAGCTAAAATATCGACTCTTTTCTGTATTTTCACCTGATCTCCAATAGGTCCAGTTCCTCATGGTGTGTAGAGGAACAAGAACATTTACTCAGGAAGTGAGTAAAACTACTCATAAAAGCGAATTATTTTATAAAAGTTACAGCAGTAAATGTAACTACCGGTTGTTACTTTCCATTTCTGGCAAGTTGTTTTAGGCCAAATCAGATCAATAACATCCCTCTTCTTCCTGTCAAACATGAAATCTAAAATAACTTTACTTTTTTTAGATCAACTAAGATTCAAATGATTTCTGTAGATGTTTTCCTGAAAAGCCTCCATCTGAAGTTAATGGAACAGCATTTTATTTACTGATTATTTCAGATCCACTTCCAGCTTAGTTTTTGTCTCAGCCCATAGCTCCATGGTTCCCAGTACCAGACTGGGAGCTGGAACTAGAAACTGGGTTCTGTGGAGCAGCATGGAGTCCTGGGGCCTCAGGCATAGAAGAATGTGCAGCTTCCATGATTAAAGTTATAGGCCTAGGCCAGGCTTAAAGATATTTAGGAGTGATTCTTTAACTACGGGTACTATTGGCCTTGCAAACTTGAAGAGAAAAAGTATAATAAAAATATAAATTCTCACAATGTAATCAGTTAGCATAACTAGTCTAGTTTGAAGATGCATAAGAAAACACACTGATTTTTTAAGACAAATTGGTGTTTTTTAACAGATTTCCCAACTCGGCTGGCACAAATGTAATTTCCATCACACATAAATATTTGTCATTTATTATAAAATACTTTCATACACATAGTGTTTTTTCACTGGAAGAACAATTTCATATATACTTTTAACTCTTTATGCCTTTATTGTAAAACACATACATTTATGGATTAGGTAAATTAATTGTGATAAGGACAAGATGCGAATCTTAAGTCTGCCATAACCTGAGATATAGCAAGATACATTTCAAGGTGTAAATACTTGTGTTTTTAATTAAAGTGGAACATTATCTCTTAAGTTATGAAGAAGGTTTTAATGAGTGATCAGAATTTTGCAACAATTTATTTAAAAACAAATGGTGTGGTGGAAATTACACGGCATGGTGAAATTACTAGTTTTTGTGGAAATTACAATGAAAGGACCATATAGACAACAAACCTTTTTAAAAACTTTATGGAGCACCCAGTTCAAGAATTCATAGCCCAATAAGTACATTAATATTGAACAATATTACTAAAAAATAATAACTAATAATGATACATGAATACATTATTAAAGGATAATAAATTAATTGCAGATGTGCATAGGACAGGTGGCACTAAGGGTGGGAGAGAGGGGACGGCACCACCGCAAAATGCTTAGCATGTAAATTATGGTTAGAAAAATGTCAAAAGTTGTCTAAAAAAGAGCTATAATGTCACCACATTGTTGTAATAATAAAATTATATAAATAAAATGTAAGAGAACAAGGTTGTGTATCTAATTTCCACCACACCATTGTAATTTCCACCCAAGAATGCAATGTGGTGGAAATTACAATCTGACAGAAATTGGTGGGAAAATCTATGCTAGCATCACATATTAGCTAAGAAAGGGTCTCTAGCATTTTATGCTTACAAATATGTGCGTTAAAATAATTTATTTCCAAACTGAATTGATGTTACAGCATGTTTGGAAATTACATACAATAAAAATATTTTTATTTCAAGCAATATTTACCTTGGCTTTACTTCATGAATGAATGAATGAAGTCAAAATTCCCACCATGTCAGACTTGTGCTGTGATGTCACTGTTCATCTCCATAGCAACTACCCAAACAATCTTACAATCACAAACTTTTTAAAGGGATATTACAGTGTTGTGGTGGAAATTACGACTGTATTGTGGGACACTACAATTGGTTTAGAAAATCACAGTTGTATGACATTAAATACTCCTATTATAGTTTGATTATTTTACTGATATTTTATTCAATGATATTTTAAAACATTGGAAAAAATGTTTTTTTTTACTATTCATTTTTATCATTGAAAATCAAAAGTCTGGGTGTTTGACAAGCACAAAACGGTAATATTTACATGTAAATGAGGCTGAAAAAAGGTGAAAAGGCATCACATACTACTAAAACAAATGTCCTAAAACAGTTTCATAGTAAAGATACCTATAAAGGTGTGAAAGTCCCTTTTTTTTCATGAAATATGATCAAAGGACATAAAAGTGCCCGTAGTTAGAGAATCACCCTTAGATTGACTTTGTTTGATCATCAATAAATCAAGAATAGTAACATTTGAAATGTTGCATCTACTATAAAAGAAATATGTTTGTGTTTCCTTTACAGTAACCAAACACTTGCTCTCAGAACTGATAACTGTTGATTATTCTGAATTTATTTGGTTGAATATTTTTAGATGATAATTAGTTTTGGTTTGTGGTGAAATAGTTATAGGTGTTCTAACCATCAGAACCAGAGATTCAAACCTTCTTTGATGGTCTGATATGCAGCAGGAAGCTGCTGTAGGTTAATCATTGAAAATGCTGAAGTCATATAAAGTTATAGTAGCTAATCTTTAATCTGTGAGCTGAAAATTAAATATACTTTCAGAGTAACATCAGTTTTTAGACTCAGAGGACTGAGAGCAGAGAAGTCCAGGAGTTTCTCTTCAACACAGACTTGGTCCAGACACTAATTATCCAGACAGCAGAGCTGCACAGTGAAGAAGTTTATGGGAAGAAAGTGAGTGAATCCAGCTTTGTTTATTCAAAACTCCAAGCTAAGATTTAGATTTAATTTAATTTATGAGACATGATCCCGTCAGATTGTAGAGCAGCAGGCTGTGAGTGAGAGCTGAGGAGCTGCAGGTGTTTCCCTACCATGAAATAAACCCCACTCTACACTTCTATGCCATCTGCTGCTGCTTCTGCTCGAACAGACCAACTGTGACTGTAATGTTCTGTTTATTTCTGGAAAAAAATCTCAGACTGGAGTTCTGAAATCAGGTCCTCTTCAGTTAGAGGTCCAGTTGCAATAACCACGCTCCTGTCACCTGCACTCTTTAACTCTGTGTTTCTTTTGAGGATTCCAGTGTGTAGTGTGTCCCAATCCTTCAGAGCGGTATTTGGCCCTGCCCCCTATGGGCCCTACATCTGCACTTTAGGTAAGTGCGCATCAAAGCAGATTTCTCTGGTGAATTACCCACAATTCTTTGCTGTATGTTTTAATAAAAAAATGCAGAAATGTAGTGCTGATCCTGCCTCTGTCCCATTTGAATGAATAATTATTCAATTCCCGGTAAATCATCCAAAATTTACAGAATTTTTTTGCCTCTCAGTTCATATTAAATCAATAATTCTTCTCCAAAAGCTCCTGTTTTATTGATCATCCAGGAGATAATTTGCAACAAAAAGTCAATTTTCATTAAAAATTATGACTAAGGAAATAGTTTGTTAAATATTTATCAGATATTAATGGAAGTTTTTTATATTATCTAACCAACCTTAATAAGCATAACCTCAGGCATAATAAAATATGCAAAGCTATACCTTAGATTTAAATTCAGTTAATTAAGGTCACTCTGTTTAAATTTGTCACATTTTCTAAACCTTTCAAAAGGAAACAAAAATATTTATGACCCAAACTTCATAATAAATGTATGATTTTACAATTAATCTTTCATTAAAACTTATTTGCCAACCATTTGACTTCTGCTCTCCAGACATCGAGTTCTGACTGTTAACTGCAGGCCTTTCTATCTACCCAGAGAGTTCAGTGTAGTTAGCATCACTGCTGTTTATGTGCCTCCCAGCACTAATACAGCAGAGACCATGAAGACTCTATACCAGGCTATCTCTGAGCTATAAATCTGAACAGAAATTCATTGAAAAAAGAAAAATGCATTCAGAGCAGCCCCCACCTCGTGTCATCAGATCATCTCTCGGTCATGCTTATCCCTGCATATAAGCCAATTTAAACCTTGCCATCAGATCAGCGAAGCAGAACCACAGCCAGAAGATACAGGATATTTTCCACGACGCCAGTAACACCAAGAGGATGTGGAAAGGCATTCAGATGATCACGGACTAGAACACACAATCCCCTTCGGTAGCTGCAGCAAACACTGACTTCCTAAATTAACTGAACAACTTCTTTGGAAGGTTTGAAGCACTAAACAGCACTCCAGCAGTAAAAGCTGTTTCACACCAGGGAGAAAAAACACTCAACCTGGACATAGCTGAAGTAATGAAATCTCTGAGGAGAGTCAATCCAAGGAAGTCCCCAGGGCCTGATAATATACCTGGGCGGGTATATAACAAGTGTGCACATCAGCTGGGTGCTGTCCTCACAGACATTTTTAACAGCTCGCTGGACCAATCCATAGTGCCAGCAATCTTAAAGTCTGCCACCATTATTCTGGTCCCAGAGAAGCCTCAGGTCACCTCACTAAATGATTACCAGCGAGTCGCTCAATCATGACGAAGTGCTTTGAAAGGCTTGTCAAAGAACACATCGTCTCCAGTCTGCCGCCAACATTCGACCCGTTCCAGTTTGCCTACCGACGGAACGGCTCCATTGAGGACGCCATCTCTGCTGCTCTCCACCTGAGCCTGGTACACCTGGAGGAGAAGAACACCCACGTGCGGATGCTGTTCCTGGACTTCAGTTCAGCTTTCCACACCATCATCCCACAGCATCTGATGGGCAAACAGGAACAGCTGGGATTCAATAACCCCCTCCACAATTGGCTGCTAGACTTCCTCACCAACAGACCTCAGCCAGTCCAGGTTGGACACAACAACTCTTGAGGTCATCACCCTAAGCACAGGCTCCCCTCAGGGCTGCATCCTGAGCCCCCTGCTGTCACCCTGATGACGGATAACTGTGTCCGACTGAAACTAAAGACATAGTATAGAGACAGGGTTTCAGTAAATAGTTCCTTTAGTTATTTGATTAGTTAAAGTGAGAATAAAATACTTATCTTTTATGTGAATGCTGTTCTTCCTAAATTCTTAATTCCTCGTGATCTGAAACTAAAGACTTAGTGAAAAGATAGGGTTTTAGTAAAACGTTCCTTTAGTTATTGAAATAGTTAAAAAGTGGGTGAAATTTTTATCTTTTCTGTGGATGGTGGTCCTCTTGATCATTGGATGTCCTCTATATTTGAAACTTAAGATATAGTGAAGACAGAGACAGGGTTTTAGTAAATAGTTTATTTAGTTATTGAATATTTTACAAAGTGAGTGAAATACTTATCTTTTCTGTGGATGCTGGTCCTCCGGATGATGGGTGACCTCTGGATCTGAGACTAAAGACCTAGAGAACAGACAGGGTTTAAGTAAAACATTCCTTCAGTTATTGAATGAGTTAAATACCTATCTTTTCTTTGGATACAGGTCCTCCTGATGATGGAGGTCGTCTGGATCTGAAACTTAAGACATTCTAAAGAGACAGGGTTTTAGTAAAACGCTCATTCAGTTATTGAATAAGTTAAAGAGTGAGTGAAATATTATCTTTGTTAGGTTTCTGTTTTCTGTCATGTTTTTCTTTTGAGTATCCAGTCAGAGCCGGCCCGAGCATCTGGGGGGCCCTAAGCAGAATTTGATTTGATGAGAGCCACATCTTGCACCACAAGAAACTCCACACCTCACCTAACAATTCATATTCTATTGGCAAATAAGGCATAATTGCCATATGATGAAAACTTAACATGGTGATCTACTGCAGCCTAAATATGAGGAAAGCCCTGCTTCATCACTCACCACCATATTAATAAAACTGCAGTCTATTATCATTTTTGGTATGTTTTCTAATAAAGATAAATACCATCTCTCACCAAAGATCTTAGAGCAGAGAGCGCACGTGCTTTGTCTATTAAGGTAGTACTGTAGATTCACTTTAACACAAACAGCAATGCTAGCTAAGCTGGCGTCTGTGTTTTCTTCAACTTAAACCGATATCTATCCATCCATCCATTTAACCTCCGCCTATACGGGGTCCGGTAGCAGCTTCAATAGCGAGACCCAGACGTTCCTCTCTTACGGGGGAATCCCAAGCAGGCGTTCCCAGGCCAGGTCAGCCGAGAAACATAGTCCCTCCAGCATGTGTTGGGTCTCCCTCGCCGATATGTATCAACACATGAAATACACACCTACCTAGATAAATGTATATTAATAATGGGTAATATTTCACTGTTAATGGTGGGGATTTCACTCTGGTGATGGATGGCTGATAAATATCACGACATTTGTTAAGACGACAAGCTAGCTGTTCCCTTAAGTGACATGAGCTCAATTTGTGCTGCTGCTGCACAAAATATACCGGTCCATTAATAATCATGCAAACATACCTTTATCTTGCTCTTTTTTCTCTTACTCTTTCCTTTTCTTTTTTCGGCACCAGAGGGATACATCCTTTTTTGTGACATGGCTTTGACTATCTTATTAACGTGATGTGCGCGGCGGCGTGAATTGTCAATGCACGTGCGCGTACCGCGACCCGCCAGCGCCATCGCGGCTGCCGTCGCGAAGTGATGAATGCGCATGAGCAGTTGTGGACAAATCAGAATTTTTTTTGTCTTGAATTTTTCATTTATTAATTGATATTCATTCATTTATTCATTTATATCACTTGTTTAATTTATTTAATGGTAAAAAAAACAAAACAACAACAACAAAAACGACTGACCAGGGCCTGGTTAATCATTTTTGGGGCCCCCCTGCTTGGGGCCCCCTGACTGTCATCGCCTCTTCACCAGAGTGTTTGCCTGTTTTGGGTACTCTAGCCCCTCTGAGCTTTTGCTGAGTCATTCTTTGAACTTTTCTAGTTAATTCATGCTCTTACCCTTTTGTCTTGTGAATCTTTGGCAGGAAACCTATCCTCTGGGATTTTTCAAGTCCTTCCAGCCCTGGAAGAAAACCTCTTGAGACGCTGAGAGCTCCACAACACACCTCTTCTGAACTCCAACCACTTCAAGATTTCCAGTTGACGGTCTGCTCTGCTGGTCCTCTGTGCCACCATAAACTTACCTGTCCGCCCTCCAACGACTCGTCCAATTTCAACAAGCCAAGGGCTCTACAAACTGGAACCTCAGACCACCCTCCAACTCAAGCAGTGAGTTCAAGTAAGAACAGAGCATCAGTCTTTCGCTTTTTTCCACTTGAACCCACCTAATAACTCTCTCCTTTGTGCAGTCGCACCTGGATTCCTGGCCGCAGGACCCCCAAGCTGAGATAACCCAGTTTCTGTCTCTCTGTTTTAAGTAAAGGAAAATAAGCTTTCAAACTTTCACAATCTCTCTGTGAGTGTTTCAGCATGTGGGCAAGTATTAGACCCACCATGACAGATTTGACATTTAAATATTACTTCCCTAAGACTAGTTAACAGCTCACCATAACAGGGAGGATTTTCAATAACTTTCTCTGTCAAGGCTTCACCCACGTCCTCAACGACAAGCCATGTTGAAGACAAAAAAAGTGCAGAAGGCTGAGATGATCCCTTCATCAACTGTTTGGGTTTGACACATCACAATGTCTTCTGCTTTCACAATGGTTGCAGCTCTCCTGGTAAAAGCCATTTTACTGTAATGCTTTCTGCACTGATTCTGGCCTGGTCACTCAGTCCATACACCTGCTCTGCTCCACCCGTCCGCAGTCAGCTCTGACCGGAGTCACCTGTTTCCAGCACTTTAAAAACCCCATCAGATCAGTCCTCTGTGCCAGATTATCTCGAGCCAACCGGCTACGAATAGTCAAGCATCTGAAAGAGTACCTGACCGCCTATCTGTTTCTGACCCGATCTGCCTCCTGACTCCGAGCCTGCCTGACCCCTGTTTGATTCTGCCTACCCTCTCTGCTCTGCCTCTGGATCCCTGGATCTCTGTGTCGTTCTGATCGCCCTGCATGCTCCCCTCTCTCTGGATCTCTGACTCGGAAAACCTCCGCTAAACTGCCTGCCTCTCTGTCCCGGATTTAACTGGTAAACCTCCCTCAATCTGCCCGCCTGTCTCCTCCCTCAATCTGCCCCCCTGTCTACCTGCAGCCTTTTTGCCCACACATATTATCAGATTAACACTTTCAATAAACCACTCAAAACATCACTAACCTGTCTTGGTTTATTTGGATCCAGTCTCTGTCTCATTACATTTCCAGTCTTGGCCAGTCAAGTGAATTGTTGGGCATGGGGATAAAGAATCACACCATTTGAAAGCAAAACCAAAATAAGTACACAGAAAACTAACATAATAGCCTATAATACTACATAAAGTTAAATATTGTAGTTTAAAAATGTAACTAAACATCACCAAAACCGCAATACCTCTCCATGATGCTGAAAATGTCATTGATTTTAGGATGATTTTTTTACATAAGAATTTGAACAAACAAACCCTCTCAAGTTTCTATGAGTTTCTATAAGAGAACCTACTGTGTGTGGAAGGGGATTTCTAACATTTTATAATATTCTAGGTAGTTATCTTGTTTCTATCCAATTTACATTATATTTATAGATCAAATGCTTTTTCATTTAATGCCTTTTGTCGCAATGACTACAAAATCTCAGATGTCTCCCCTGCCTGACAGTTTCCATAGTTTCAGCCAATTAAGCATCAGTGCTTAATGAATGAAGTAGAGGCCATAAGCTAGGTGCACATATATAATAGAATGCGTAAAACATAATTTAGAAGACTTCTTCTAAATAAATGGATTTACATGGGAATACATTTTATTTATAAAATTTAGCTGTTGATTTAACTTTTTACATAGGAATTGTTTATTGAAACATTGTTATAGTGTGGGGGGAAAACACTGTTGCCGCCGTTACAGTTTTATCACCTCATGCACCACATAGTAGCACCACACTTTGGGAATCCCTGGTCTAGACTAACATACTCCACATCAGGGTGAGAAAATCAATTTCTTTTCAAGCCACTTTGTGCCGCTATCATTTTAAAGATATCAAGAAATGTTTCTAGAGCTCATCAATGGTCAACCAGCCCCCCCCTACACTTTTATGAAATCAGACAAAATTGGTGTCAATCACCTCAGCTATCTTTTTGCTGGTTTGTGTGGAAAAATTGTCATTTGTGCTCCTTTCATTCTAAAGATATAAAGAAAAATGTTCTCCGGGGGTCATCAGAGGTCAACCACTCCCCCGGTCCTGCTCACATTTGCAAAAATAAATAAATCTCGTGTCATGCTACATTTGTGCTATTTTGTGCAGCAAAAGTAAAAATTTACTCATATTCACAGGTTAGCAACTTATAATTTATATGAAATTCACAGTTTTAGCATGAACAGATGTTTACTGAACTTTGATGACCTCTACAAACTATTATTAATATCATTAAAATGATATTGGTTAGCTCAAAGCTTTCTATCTGAAACGGGTTGTTGACTTCATTCTTGTAATATTGCAACTTTATTCTTGCAATGTCACAACTATATTCTCAAAATAAATTTAAAAAATCGCTACCCTGGCCCTAATACTCCCTTGTAGGAGAACAACTTAACTTGCATTCATACATTTACCTGGATGATGCTGAAGTAAGGGGTGCCGCTACACAAGTTAACATTGAGTAAAGCCACCGAAAATTACCCTCCTGTGTTTGTCTGTTTTATTCCTTTTACACCGAGTCAAAGTGTAACAACGCGTTCTAAAGTGATTGATGTCACTGAGTCCTTTTATTTGGACAAGAACTGATTACATTTCTGTTGCTTCTTGAAAGATCCTTGTAAAAGTACTGCAATCATGCTCTCAGTGAGGCCACAGTCAACTGTATCACCATCAATGGCATAACTATCAGCAAGCAGAGTCTGCTGTTGCTTAGGGGCTCCCGACCTCTTAGGGGCCCCGTCATGAACACCTGGTAGCCCCCCTACGCAATTGTGGACTAGGACGTATCTTTGCAGATGTAATAGTGCAAAAAATTTCTCTTACACCCACCTGTTCCTAATTCAATTGACTGGACCTTATTTATACCCCAACGCATGCCAGGTTTCAATATGATGGTGAGCCGTTTAAACACGACACCAATAGCAAAGCAGACAGCAGTAGTTTTAATTACTATATTAATAACTATGTATAGTTCATTAGATGGTTGGCAAAAAATACACTCCTATAAAATGTTTTAAACCGCAATAGAGATCTTAAAGAGCAATGTATTTGAGTATTTTATTTTTTACGCTACGACTTGGAATTATGGGTAATCCAGAGTATAGATTAAAACCATAACCGTTACATCACCTGATTAAATGGCTGCCAAGCCAGCTAGGCCTAAAAGTTTGAAAAAGATAAAGTTGTATTTAAATGCATGGGGAAAAGTCAGATATTGGTAGGACTAACAATATTCTGCTCTGCTGTTAATTATATATTAGACAATAATTACAAGATTTAACTTCATCAAAAGAGCATTTATTCATTCTCCACTAGCACCCAGCAATTAAACAGATTTTTTCAGATAAAAGCAAACTTAAAACAGCACTGTCAACTCTCACCCATTGGGAGTGAGACTCACCCATCTCTGTGTTTTCGCACTCTCTCACTCCATATTCCGAATTTCTCACACTAAAAGATGACAGACATTACAACTCATCTCCGTTCCACTTATTTATGTATGAAATACCATGGTGATCAAAATCCAGTACGTGTTTTTAATACAACCTTGGTGCTCACACACAAGGACATGCCAGATTCATATCCAGCCCGTATTTTTGCACCAGCCCATCTATTCACTGTGCCAGATATTGAACAAAGATCGGCATTTCTGAGCTGTCATTATGAGGTATTTCATTTTAATTTTTAATCTTATCTCATCTGGACTAGAATAATTCTCTTTGTGAATTATGGACGATTTTAAGCAATCGAGTAAATTAATAAAAAAATACAGCAGCTAGCTTAATTCAAAAGTGTAGGATCACATCCAGTGGTTTGTTTTCTCTTTACCTGGTGCTTTTTTTAGTCCAGTTTTAGTCCATGTTTTGCTCACAAGTTAAATAATTATTCTCAGTCTAATTTAATAATCTCTCATTGGAATTTAGGACTAATTAAACCAACACAAATATCTAAATTATTAAAGTTTTCAGATTTGCCTCACAAACCCATTGGAGCTCGACAAAAAAAAGAAAAAGAATCAGTGCATTTTATTTTTCAAAAGCTCTGAAACTTGGATCAAGGAACGTTGTGATGTTCAGCAGGGCCTGTGTAACTTAGCATTTTTCATTGAGGTATCTTAGGATTTTAGCTTTCAGTGACTTGGTAGGGTCGGTGTCCTCTGGGTCTTCAGCCAGTAGCAAGGTGATCAGAATATGTAGAATGGGTTTCGGGTAAGATATGCTTACATATTGCTCAGCTGAAAACGCATCCGTGAAGTCCTGCAGAGGGCTGAGAGCCCTTTTCATGGATTGTTAGACATCCAGGTCTTGCCTGAAGGCAGCAGCTTTGCGGTCAGTGAACAGAAACTTGGTCAAGGTACATTGTTGTTCTTGGATTCTTGAAATCATCCTCTGTGTGGACTCAGGTTGTGTTTGGCAGTCTGTCACCGTGGCATGTCCTGGGAGGTTTAGCTCCCTCTGTGCCTCCCTTAAAGCTTCTCTTTTCTTCCAGCTAGCGGAAACGTTGCTTAAAAGCTTGGACTCAGGGGTCGTAAATGAGCTCGGCTCACAGCTGGATTCAGAGCTGGGATCCGTGTCCAGTGTTGTCTGCAAGTCTCCTGGAAGTTCTGGGAGTCTCCCTGATATCGATAGTTGTTCACGGATGCCCGCAAGTCGGATAAATTATCCCAGGATTTTAGACATTGCGAATCTGTGTTTGCAATAATTCGTGCACCATGAGTGGATTAGAACTACTGCGATTGCGCAGTAGTTCTAACAAGAGAGCGCGGGGTGTGGGGAGGAGGTTGCTTGTGAAACCTGTGCAGCGTATCTGTCCAAAGTGATGCCCTGTTCAACCAGCGTTCCAGGGGACCGGTTGTCAGAGCTGATTGGATCAGCCAGATAGGTTTCTCTGGGTTACTCTCTGACAGTCATCTAGTTACCACTCAAAGCTGTGCATCCTGTGAAACAGCAAAGGTTGAATTCTCGAGTAAAAAACGGGAATATAGGACTAATTTTACAGCAGAATTTACTAAAGTATACCCACATCTAGTGAAGGGGAGGAACAGTGGCGGTAGGGGATTCAAATATATTAGGAGAGCTGCATGAAGTGAAATTTCTTTTCAATTAGGTTCAATAAAAAGTATATTTCTTATGAGGTCAACATACATTTATAATTTAGGAATTTTACATATTTTTGACTTAATTTAAGTTAAACTACCCTTTTCTATAAAATTTGAATTAGAACTCAAGAAAAACTTTTAAATTCATCTGTAAAAACTACTTTTTTTTTATTTTGTTGTGAAGAAAAAAAACATTTAGCAGATGAAAACTGGGATCCTATCTTAATATCACTGAAGCTATCACCTTATTGTTTTTGAATAATTAGTAAAACAGAGAAAAAAGAAAAAGAATGAAATAGATCCAAAGGACCCATCAGTAACCATGTCTGTTCCAGCACAGATCATCATTAGAATTTCTTTTAAGTATTATGTGTTCAATACAGAGGCCATAACAGGGGCCAGGACATGATCTGATAACCATCTCCCTGAAATGAGTTTTTGGAACTTGGGATGTCTGTGTCTGTAAACCAAAAGCAAATCAGCAATTGGTCAGTGTTCACATCAAGTTCCAGTGTACATGTGTAGAATAGCACCAATGCACAAGTACCATTTAGTATTTTTTACACCCTGATAAAGGTTCAATATATGGCGACAGTTCCATAAATCGGCCAAGAAGATACAATTATGCAATTCTCAGTAGTATAAGATCACATCACACACGGAAAAATAGTGACTGCGCACCTTGAGTGGAACCATTGGTGACAGCGCACCACCACATGTTAGCACAACAAGCCATCTGGCTAGCTTGAGCTTCACGGCTCCCCTCCTCACCCACGCTCTTTCCATTCATCTCCTGGTCGCAATCTTTACTCGCTGTAGCAGCAATGTCCACCTCTCCCTCTTTGGTTCTTTGAAAGAAAGTGTTTATTTTGGGAAGTTTTTTCCATTCTTCCAGCAGCTTTTCTTCCCTTTTTCTTTGCTTGAATCCGCTTAAGTACCTCTTTTTGGTATCCATCGTCGCTAACACATTGTACGTAACGGTTATGGTTTTAATCTACGCTCTGGATCACCCATAATTCCAAGTCGTAGTGTAAAAAGTAAAATACTTAAATACATCATTCTTTTAAGATCTTTATTGTGGTGTAAAACATATTATTTGATTGTATTTTTTACAAACCATCTAATGAACTATACAGTTATTAACATAGTAATAAACAGTACCACTGTCTGCTTTGCTATTGGTGTTGTGTTTAAATGGTTCACCATCATGTTGAAATCTGGCATGTGGTGCGTCATAAATAAGATTTGGTCTGTCATTTTAGTATCAGGTGGTTTACATCTGCAAAGAGACGTCCTAGTCTACAATTGCATAGGGGACCCACCAGATGTCAGTGATGGGGCCCATAAGAGGTCGTGGGCCCCTAAGCAACTGCAGTCTCTGCACAACGATATTTACGCCATAGCGCATAGGGTAGAGCGCTTGTAGATTTTACCAATCAGAGGCCTCCTGCCTGCGGTCACCTACAAAGTTGGATAGGTGCACCATCTGCGGGGGTGGGGGGGTGGGGAGGGGGGCACAATTGCATTCACTGCCACACACGCAGACAGCCTGGTTTCTAAGTATAAATCAGCCTTAAGGTAACCCATTCAAATCCAAGTATTTTAGAGTAACTTACATTATGTGTAACATCACGCCATCTGCTGGGCAAAGTTAAAACCTTTTCAAACTGGTTTTATATTACCTAAATTATTCATTTGACCTAAATCAAAAATATCACACAAATACAATGAAGTGAACATACAATAAACAGTAAATATTAACAAAATAAGCCCTTATAAACAGACTTAACATTTTTTTAGGGTGAACCACATCTTTATTGACTCCTTCATACATAAGTCCCCCGCCTGAAGCTGTACTTTGATTGCCGCTCAAACCTTCGCCCTGATTTCCTCCTGACCCAGGAGAGAATAACAGCTCTGGTTGAGCGGCTCCAGAAGCCCGTCACTACAGATGGAGGCAAGACCTAGAAGTTCCAGCCTTCTTCTTTTGGCTGGAAGTGGTGCGTCCTATCGTGTTGTTTCCAGATCCTTTGATATTCCTCCATCCACCATCTGCTACATTGTCCACAGGGTGGCAGAGGGTATTCTAGGCCTGAAAAACAGTGTGATCTGCTTCCCCCATGGAAACCAGCTGGCTGAGGTAGCAGTTGGCATCCAGCAGCTTTCCGGAACCACTGCCTTCAAAAATGTGGTTGGCAGCATTGATGGCATCCGGATCAAGCCGCATAAAGAAAACGCAGAATGTTATTTTAACCGCAAATTATTCAATTCAGTTCAAATCTAAGCTATATGTGACCACACTACTAGATTTCTTGATATTTTTATTGGGTATCCAGGTTCAGTTCATGATTCCAGATTTCTTAAAAAAATGACCTGTATACATCCACTCCCTCTACCCACCAAACCAGTATGTGATGCTTGGCGATGGTGGTTATCCATGCCTGGAAATGCCAATCACGCTCCTCACACCATATAAGGAGAACCTGTGAGGGATCCAGTTGAAGCTCGATTTAACTGCCATCACTCTCCTGCAAGAGCTGTCATAGAAAGCTCCTTCAGAATTATGAAGGCAGGTGAGGAGCAATATTTCTAAAAGCACTGGAGGTAAAACCTACCTTTGCTGTAACTTCTGCCTCAGTCAGGGGGACATTATGGAGGTGCTGGAGGAGGAACCAGAGGCAGCAGAGGAAACCTTCCAAGGAGACAACCAGGAGCAGCAGAGTGGAGAGCCCCTGAGAGCAGGACTGGAGGCTGCAGTGTCAGCTCCAAGGATCAGAGCCCAGGCTCTGCAGGAGCAGGATTACATTTAGAAAGGTTTAAAACATTTTTATGTGAATAGTTGAATTGCATTTTCATTCATGTAAATATTTCTTTAATGATTGTAAATATCGAAATTGTGCATTTGTTTTCTGTTTTGTTCAATTACAAATGTGTTTGAAGTTGTTGTCCCATGTATATATTTGTATATTTATTGTTTATAAAAATATTTCTAATCATTCCATTTTAACCGATTTTGATTAATGTTTTATGAATGTCTACATCTTCTCATATTTTACACAAGAGAGTCTGGTTGCAGCTCTGGGTTCAGACAGTGCAGGTCTGTAGCCAGACTCTATTCTCCTTCTTGTGTTTTATGGTGGTTGGCAAACAACTGCAGGTTTACTAGTGGTTCCTAGAATAAAAAAAAAAATAGAGTGGGAGGCAGATCCTTTAGTTATCAGGGTCCTCTCCTGTGGAACAAGCTACCAGTTTTAGTCTGTGAGGCAGACACCCTGTCTGCTTTTAAGGGTAGCTTAAAACGTTCCTTTTTGATAAGCTTATAACAACAGCAAACAACACCCTTGTTTATAGATGTTGGAGATTGGCCTTTTTTCCAGTGTAGTCCTGTTTCTCAGACTGTGACTGGCGCGATATGCTCTCTTCATCCTTTGACATGGGAGTTGGCTCGGAGCTCGTCTGCCTGGCTGTGTGTTTCCTGGATGGGGCCACCTTTTACAGCTGCTTTTTGTGTCTCTGCTTCTGTCTCCTTGAACCCCAGTGGGCCTCAGCAGATGGCCGCTCACAATGAGCCTGGTTCTGCTGGAGGTTTCTTCCTGTTAAAAAGGAGTTTTTCCTCTCCACAGTCTCTACAAGCATGCTTAGTGTGAGGGATTGCATTCAAGTCAACGAGTTGATGCAATCAACGGGTTTTCCTTAGATAGAAAACTCAAATTGATTGTATGATCTGGTGAACTGTAAAGTGCCTTGTGATGACATGTGTTGTGAATATAAATATAAGAATATAAATAAACTGAATTTAATTTAATTGAAGTTTTGGTGCATTACAGCCACCAACTGAAATGCAGTGTGGATCAGGATTCAACTAATACAATATCCTACTACTATTACTACAAAAAAAACCTAAAAACTAAATCTTCTTGAAATTGGTCATTTCAAGTTATCGCAATATTAATTAAGAATAACACTCTGATTTAGAGTCCATGTCTAAAAGTCTTTTATGTTAAGCTTTTATTTATTAGTTTATAATCTATTTAACAATTCATTTCTCTCAATTACATATTTTGTGTAAAACAATAAAACATGTTCCACTGATTCTTCCTGAAAATAAAAATCACATTTCCTTGTGATTTCCTATTTAAACTTGTATGACCAAAGTAGAATTTTGATCTGATTATTTCTTTCTTTCTATTTCTTTATGTTTTCCTCATAATGCAATACTATTTCACCAGTTCTTTCTTATTCCCAATAATTCTGCCATCTTGCTCTAACTTTTAGCTTAATTACTGATTTCATTTCACCTTTACTAAATGGTTCTATTATATCAATTTGACTGCTTTTAGTAGCTTGTATTGCATATTTATCAGCCATCTCATTCCCTTTTATGCCTATATGAGAAAGAATCCATATGAAAGAAACTATTAATCCCATTAATTAGTTCATCAATTGCCATAGACAGAGTCAATCAACGATTGATAATTCTACTACCACCCCACCCCACCCATCCATCCATCCATCCATCCATCCATCCATCCATCCATCCATCCATCCATCCATCCATCCATCCATCCATCCATCCATCCATCCATTTTCTTCCACTTATCCGGCGTTGGGTCGCGGGGGTAGCAGCTTCAGTAGGGAGGCCCAGACATCCCTCTCCCCAGCCACTTGGGCCAACTCCTCCGGGGGGGACCCCAAGACGCTCCCAAGCCAACCAAGAAGCATAGTCCCTCCAGCGTGTCCTGGGTCTCCCCCTGGGCCTCTTCCCGGTGGGACGTGCCTGGAACACCTCACCAGGGAGACGTCCAGGAAGCATCCTAACCAGATGCCCGAGCCACCTCAACTGGCTCCTCTTGATGTGGAGGAGCAGCGGCTCTACTCGGAGTCCTCCCTGAATGACTGAGCTCCTCATCCTATCTCTAAGGGAGAGCCCAGACACACTACGGAGAAAACTCATTTCAGCCTCTTGTATCCGGGTTGTCATTCTTTCGTTCATGACCCAAAGCTCATTACCATGGATGAGAGTAGGAACGTAGATCGACCGGTAAATCGAGAACTTAGCTTTTTGGCTCAGCTCTCTCTTCAACACAACAGACCAGTACAGTGCACAGATCCCCTCAACATCTTGGCTGCGCCTAGAAATTCTGTCCATAAAAGTTATGAACAGAATTGGTGACAAAGGGCAACCTTGGCATAGTCCAACCCTCACTGGAAACGAGTCCGACTTACTGCCGGCACTGCAGACCAGGCTCTGACACTGATCGTACAGAGACCTAACAGCCCTTATTAAAGGTCCCGGTACTCCATACTCCAGGAGTACCCCCCACAGGAACCCCGAAGGAACCCCAAAGGGACACGGTCGAAGGTCTTCTCCAGATTCACAAAACAGATGTAGACTGGTTGGGCAAACTCCCATTCACCCTCCAGGATCCTGCTGAAGGTGTAGAGCTGATCCACTGTTCCACAGCCAGGACGAAAAGCCAACTGCTCCTCCTGAATCCGAGATTCGACTATCCGACGGACTCTCCTCTCCAGAACCCCCGGAATAGACCTTACCAGGGAGGCTTAAGATTGTGATTCCTCTGTAGTTGGAACATACCCTCAGATCCCCTTTTTAATTAGAGGGACCACCACCCCACTCTGCCAATCCAGGGGAACTGCCCCTGATGTTCACGCAATGTTGCAGTCGCGTTAACCAACACAGCCCCACAACAGCCAGAGCTCTAAGGTACTCAGGGCGAATCTCATCCACCCCTGGGGCCTTACCACCGATGAGATGCTGGATTGTGGACCAGAATTGCTTCCAAGCCGTTCGGAAATCTTCCCATGCCTGAGTTTTTGCCTCAGTGACCAGCCGAACCACATGCCGCTTTGACTGCCGATACACATCAGCTGCTTCTGGAGTCCCACAGGTCAATAAAGCTTGATAGGACTCCTTCTTTAGCTCGACAGCTTCCCTCACCACTGGCGTCCACCAGCGTGTTCGAGGGTTGCCGCACAGACAACTGTGAAGCCACGGCTCTGACTAGCCGCCTCAACAATAGAGGCACTGAATGTGGTCAACTCAGACTCAATATCCCCCACCTCCCTTGGAACATGTTCAAAGTGGAGGTGGAAGTTTAAGCTCCTTCTCTGGACTCTGCCAGACGTTCCCAGCAAACCCTCACAATAAGTTTGGGCCTACCAGGTCTAACTGGCGTCCCTCCCCTCCATCAGAGCCAACTCACCACTGGGTAGTGGTCGGTGGAGAGCTTTGCCCCTCTCTTCACCCAAGTGTGCAAGACATGCGGCAGGTGTCCTGGTGCCAAGAGCACATATGGGCACCCTCATGCTTGAACATGGTGTTCGTTATGGACTATCCTTGACGAACAAAAAAGTCAAACCAAAGAACACCAGTCGATTTCAGGTCAGGTGGGCCAGTCCTTCCAACCATGCCTCCCCAGGTCTCACTGTCATTGCCCACGTGCACATTGAAGTCCCCCAGAAGAACAAGGCAGTCCCCAGGAGGCCCACTCTCTAGTACCCCCCCACCCCCCACAAGATTCCAAAAAGGGTGGGTGATCTAAACTGCTGTTTGATGCATAAACACAAACAACAGTCAGAACCCGTCCCTCCACACATATGCGGAGGGAGGCAACCCTCTCATTCACCGGTGTGAACCCCAACGTACAGGCACCAATGTTGAGGCCCCCTCTCACCAGGGGCAACTCCAGAGTGGAAGAATGTGCAGCCCCTCTCATAGAGATTGGTTCCAGAGCCAGAGCCATGTGCCAAGGTAAGTCCGACTATCTGTAGCTGGAACCTTTCAACCTCCCACAATAGCTTAGGCTCCTTTCCCACCAGAGAGGTGACATTCCATGTCTCAAGAGCCAGCTCCTTCAGCCGAGGATCAGAAAGGCCATCACATATTGCACCCGACCCATTTGGCCCCTCATACAGGTGGTGAGCCCATTGGAAGGGGGACCCACTGACGTCGGAAAAAGTATTCAACTATTCACCCTAGTTAAATAAATGGAGATTGATGGATTTGACTTAGTCTGCACATTTATTCATATCTTTGCAAAGACAGAACAGTCATCATACAGCCCTTATGGCATAGCATCCTGCCCTGTTCTGCTAGAGCAACATTTGTTCCCCCTTACTTACAACAATGGAAAAGTAGTAGTAGAAGTAGAAGACACTTGGGTTAAACAGTAACATGTTATGAATAAACCTTGAGAAAGAATCTGATTTGTTATGGGAAGAAGCTATGTCTGGTCTACAAACACCATCCTGCAGGGAATTCTGTGGCCTTGAGAGAGAAACAGACTGAGTGAAAACTTTTATAGTGACTAAATAGGATAAATTAATATATAATAAAAGAAAAATCAAAATTTTCCGACAACACCCATGTTTCCTCTTCAGGCTGTGCCCAGCTGGGCTCCATGGGTAAACGCCTGAGCCACCAGGCGCTCGCCAGCTGGCCCCACCTCCAGACCTGGCTCCAGAGTGGGGCCCCGGTGACCCGCGTCCGGGCCAGGGAGCACTAGATCCATTTGTCTTTCTCATCATAAGAGGCCTTTAGGTTGCTCTTTGTCTGGTCCCTCACCTAGGACCTGTCTGCCCTATGAGGGGGCATAAACCCCCCAGACAGCATAGCTCCTAAGGTCATTGGGACACTCTAAGCATCAAAGATTTTTGTAGGTCGTCTTCTTCCCTCAAAACTTCAGCATCAATGAAAGCCCGTCTGGCCTCGCACTCAAGGTCCAAAATTTGAGTGAGAAGCGTTTTGATTGGTTTTTGAATTGGGCATTCATGGGTACATGTTGCTCAAAGTTTTTTTAGTGTCTACGCAGCATTTCCAAAACTCTTCTGATTCTTCTACCTGATTTAAAATTAAATTCTGGAACTACAAAGTAAACACCATTCCTGTTATTGAATCTTTTGAAGCATCCGTAGAAATGTATCCATAAATAAAACAAATATCCATAGTATTTTTCATCTAAACATTGTTGAACGATAACTGAATCTGAAATATTGTCCTTGTTTTTCTGTTTAAACAGCAACGTTAAATCCACATCAATAACCAGGATGAGCCGGATGTAGAGGTAGCTGCGCATGCGCAATGGGCTGCTGGTAGGGATCAGGTAGCATTAGCAGCATTAGCTTAGCTTGTGTGTGGAATCATTGTAGAGAGGGTGATAATCTGGGAGTGTTTGCATTGAGAATGTCTTCAGTCCAGCTTCAAGGAGAGTTTATCACCGAGCAGTTAACTCCTGCTGAAGAAACATTCACGGAGTTAAAAGGGAGTTTGGTCAATTCGGAGGAAAAGATGGACGATCAACATCTACTGCTGGATTTCACCAGGATCCCCCAGATCATCTTACACCGGATAGGTAGGAAACACCTGATAGAAACGATTCCCTGATGATGCACACTGTGGATTTTAGCCTCATCTGATTGGAAAATTGATTAGAGGAGATCAAGATGCTTAGCTAAAGCGGATTTCTGGCGGCCATCTTACTGCGGTCAGTTCGCTCACTTACAGCATTGGGTTTTAATGACTGCGGTCTAGTTAGTAATTTGCTCCAGTTAAACCTCTTCTTCCCTCCGAGTTCACTGCACTCGGAAAAAGCCGTTGCAGTCATGGACATAATATAAGAGTAGACCCCGCATGGACTGGCTGCGCAGAAATTACGGCCGCCATCTTGGGGAGGTCGACCTGCTGCTCTATGCAGAACATTAGAAGGATGCCTCAGCACTGCAGCGTGTTTTGTTTAAATCAACAGACTGTTGACATCAGGGCTGGAGGGAGAACTTCATGAGGGCATCAGAGCTTTGGAAGACATTACTAAATAAACAGCAGAATAGATAGAATAGAATCTCCCACTGTGGGGAAATAGTGGAGTTACAGCAGCAAAAGATTAAAAAGTGTAGAAAAATAATAGAATAAGTGAAAGAGTCAAAAAAAAAACAAATAAGGAAAACATAAAACTGTATAAATAAAAAAACAAAAAAGCTAAACATTGCAAAAAATAACGTTTACATACAATATAAATGCATATAAGAAAATAAATAAACTGTACTGTACAGTGTTTTTGCAAATATAAATACTTTGCAGCTGAAGAATAGATAATCAATATACAGCTTTGGACATTTTTACAGTATAGTAAAAACACACATTATATTTGTATATACCTCTAGTTAGTCATGGACTGGTCGGGCGTACTGGGCATTTGCCCGATGGGCCGACGTGCTGTTTGGGCCGGCAGACCCGACATGTATATTAATAATATGTATTATTATGATTATTTTTTATTTTTTTATCATTACTATTATCTATCGGCCTCGTTATATTTGCATAATGCATGAAGAAAAATAAAGTCAGCAGCACAAGAGTCTGTTCCGATCATCCGGCTCTTACCACAGGCTACTGCAGCTCATTGGTTATCATCACTGACAGTCTAAAGGGCTAGGCCAATCACAAAGTAGAAAAACACCTTCACTCTCCATTGGAACTTTGTGCAGCGGTGTTCACAGTAGTAATGGATAAGAAACGCAAAGAAACGAGTTCTTCAAACGGACGCAGCGAAATGTGTCAAACTGACTGACGTGTTCCCATTAGCAGGCCCTTCATCTGCTCCAGTGTCTAAAGTAAATTATGATGGTGGTGGTGGTGGTTGTAGCGGAGGCGATGGCGAACCGAGCAGTGAACATGTCAGTGCGGCTGCTGCAGTAGTAGAACCTGCGGTAAGCCGGACAGTTTTCAGAGCCCCAAACTATGTAATGCAGACATCCCAAGTTTCCCGGAAGTTCCGGGAGTCTCCCTGATATCGATAGTTGTTGCCCGCTAGTCTGATAAATGATCCCGGATTTTAGACTCTGTGAGGTGGTGTTTTTTTAATGCGAGTGAGAGCGTGCAGGCAATGCAATGATTCATGCATCATGTGCGGATTAGAATTACTGCGATGGCCCAGCTAACAAGGTGAAAGCTGTGCAGCGTATCTGTCCAAAGCGATGCTCTGTTCGAACAGCGTTCCAGGCGACTGGTTGATCAGAGAGCTGATTGGATCAATCCGATAAGTTTCTCTGGTTACGAAAACATCTAGACCAAATGTACCAGGGGGGCCAGGAGGGGGCCAGCGTGTTTTCATGGGGGCACAAAAAAGCATCAAATGAAAAACAGGGCAAGAGATTCAAATATATTAAGAGAGCTGCATGAAGTGAAATTTCTTTTCAATTAGGTTCAATAAAAATTGTTTTTCTTATGAGGTCAATATACATTTAAAATGTAGGAATTTTACATGTTTTTTTACTTAATTTAAGTTAAAACTAGTTTTCTATTAATTTGAATTGAAACTCAACTGTTAAATTCATCTGTAAAAATTAGAGCATTTTATTAAGTATTTGCTGTGGAAAAAAAACATTTAGTAGATGAAAACTGGCAGCCTATCTTAATATCACTGAAGCTATCACCTTATTGTTTTTGAATAATTAGTAAAACAGAATTTGTAAAGAAAAATAATAAAATAGATCCAAAGGACCTATCAGTAATCATGTCTGTTCCAGCCCAGATCATTATTAGAATTTCTTTTAAGTATTATGTCTTCAGTACAGGGGCCATTACAGGGGCCAGGACATGATCTACAGGGGAACTGGCCCCCGTTGGCCCCTGTCTAGAACCGGCCATGGTGAGGAATGATGACACCGTGGCGAGGTGAACTGTATGCTGAAGTTCCATGAAAAACAGAAAACACAGCTGATGTTAAAGGCTACAAGATTGAAAGTATTAAAAATAAAAGACCTCTACTGTTCTGTTTAGTGTTTAAGAAATTACTGTTAGTTAATAATAATATCTCCTATAATTATATCAGTTGTTGAAAAGTTGCTGGCCTTCAGTGTGTATGTATGGGGCACGGTGTGGGTCTGTTGTTCCCTGGGGGGTGGGCGGTTGGGGTACAAGCATCTCCCTGAAATTAGTTTTTGGAACTTGGGATGTCTGGTAATGATGATAGGATAAACCAACCAACCCCTTGATGAATATGATTTAATAACCCCATTAAAAATATGTTGGTTAATGTTCCATGGTAAAGTTAGTTTAGTAAACACAGGTGCTGCTACCCATAAACTTCCTGCTAGCACTAATGGCTAATGATTTTTTTGTAGCCTACACTGAGTGCTTCCTCTCTGACAGGATTTCTAATGATTCATCAATTTGTCATTGGCATCCTTTTCCTGTGAGCTCTCTCTCTCTCTCTCTCTCTCTCTCTCTCTCTCTCTCTCTCTCTCTCTCTCTCTCTCTCTCTCTCTCTCTCTCTCTCTCTCTCTCTCACTCACTCACTCACTCACTCACTCTCTCTCACTCTCTCTCTCTTTCTCTCCCTCTCCCTGATCTAAGAACTGTTGCTGTGGTGGAGTTTACATTTTACAGTGTTAATAAATTAAGATTTTGGAAGTATTTTAAGTGTCCACTCTCACTAATTTTCATGAACCTGGCCTCAAGGTGTTGCACAGCTGGTGTTGCACAGATGGTATAAACATTCAGTACACCCAAAGAAATGTGATGGGCCAGTCTAGTCCAAAATGCCAGGGCCAATTTTTTTGTACCAGTCCACTCCTGCCTGTAGAAATATGTTTCTGTAAATAGTAATGACAAACAAAAAAAATGTATGGGTGGCTGTGCATACGGTACCGCCTATCAGAGTATTCTATTACTCTTAACTACACTAATAATATTTAAATACACTGAACTAGGGCTGCAACAACGAATCAATAAAAATCGAAGTTTAAAAGCGTTGGCAACGAATTTCATCATCGATTAGTTGTGTCACGCGATTAATGCGTCATCCGCCGCCGCCGTCATCACATCCACTTGACTGAAACGGGGGAAGAAAAAAAAAATACGTCAGAGCGAGTCAGCGCCGCAGGTGCAGTGTTGCCAACTCGGCGACTTTGTCGCTATATTTAGCGACTTTTCAGACTACTCCAGCGACTATTTTTCAAAAAAGCAACTAGCGACAAATCTGGCGACTTTTTACGGTGTCACTGGCGGCTTTTGGAGACTCTTATGTGAAAGCATGTATCGTTCCTACTCTGCCGTGGGGCGCCTACCCCATCCCAACCCCGTTCTCCCGCAGGAGTCCCTCTCAGCGCTGCTCTCAGAGCCGCAGGATGTTTACCCTCAGCGTCCAGACTGCAAATGAAGCGCGCATGCTCCGGGATTGACGGCGCAAATTGATCACAATAATTAAAATAGCCTGCGCTTTGTAAAGTGAAAAAAGTCGTAACATGCAACTTTTGTCAAAACAAATTAACATGGCACGGAAGCAGCACTGTTATGATGCAGCACCTGAAAAGAAAACACGTTGGAGCCTTCAATGGCAGTGAAGAGAGCTGATCAGCAGGATGAGTAACCATGTTTGTTTGGTTTTAAAGTGGGGAAACGTAACGTTAGTTTCTCAGGTAGCTCATCTGATAATTTCCTTACCTTGTTAGTAGGTTACAGACAGGGATAAGGTTGGCTACTTATTTTACTTTTGATTTCATTTGAATTAGCTTAAGCACCGTTTATATTTTCTTTATAAATAAATTAACTTGCAAATTATGAGGGCAAGGCTTTTAAAGTGTAAATCTTCTGGCAAAGATAAAGAAAAGAAGATCCTGCAATTTATGGAAGTAAAGCAGAATAAAATCCAGCAGGATTAGTAATATGTCAATTAATTATATGCCACATTCCCATGTAAATATCTGTCTTTGGAGGATGTGTTTTTTACCACCCCTAGTTCTCTCATTTTTATTCCAAATACAATTTATAATTTGAATCACAGGGCTATTTTTTATCTCTATGGTTCAGTATTTTCTCAAGTAGCATCTTTAACTGTTATACTTTCCTGTCTTAAAAGGCAGAACTCTTCTAGTCTAAAAAAAAACTCATTTGTTTAAATGGGGGGACCTATTGTTTGAACCCCTTAGGGGCTTTAAAAACAAAAATGTCTTTTTTTGTGCTTTATGAAACAAAGTAGCCTATATTTTGTGAATGTACAGCTACATTTCTCATGTAAGTTTGCGTAACATTTATTTTTCATATTGTACCAGTACAGTTAATGAGCAACCTGTACTTGTGTGCTTGTTTGTTCTGTCTAAAATGTTTATTTTGGAATAAAAAGGTTAATATAAAAAATATTTTTTGTCCGATTCATCGATTAATCGAAAAAATAATCGGCCGATTCATCGATTTTTAAAATAATCGTTAGTTGCAGCCCTACACTGTATTGTTTTCATATGTCTGTAGCCAGCGATGTCTCCTTATTCACAAACATGTAATGATGTGATGATGTGGCAGACTGTGATACTGGAGTTCTTTAAAATCCTTCTCTAACATTTATTTGCTATTTGGTACCATCCTATCTCTGCAACCTCTCTGGTCTGATTACAATTACAATACAATACAACCAGCCAATCCAGTTACAATACTTGCTTGCAATTGCAACTTGCTGCAATACTACAGAAAAATGAAAGCAATTAACTCTCCTATGCGTTAGCGTTACCTTGCATGTCCGCGTCTGTGATGCTGGTTTTCCTTCAGTATGAGCGCCACAAACGTCCCATCACGGGACTAAGAAACTGTAACAGGATTGGCTGGGTGTTGGACGCCACGATCCATTGCTAATGTCTGTGACCTAAAGTAACCCTTCCCTTTTTACATTGAATTTAGACGCTGAATTTAACAGTAAAATTGAGCCAATTGAATCTCAGTTGCTGAAAATATTGAGTTTTAATTTTGAAAGGCTCAATTTTTTTATATGCTGTTTTTTTAATGATGAAAAGTCAAATAAAAAAAAACCAGGTATTGAAACTGTATTAACTGTGAAATAGTAATGTGAATTTTTAGCTTGAAGTGAACATAAATAAAATTTCAACTATATAGATTTAGCAACAATGAGTTTTCTGAATATATTTTAACACAGAGTAAGTACAAACATGCATTTATATTTCAGTGACCCCATTGAGGGGTCCCAGAGGCACAGATTTACTTCCATACGGTCTCACTTTTATTTTCTCCAAGCTTGAGGGTTCTGCGCAGTGTCTGCTGTTCCTTGAACTGCACTTTTCTGGACTGTGATGTCTGATGTATTTCCAGGGATCTGCTGTTACCACACCTCAATTTTGGAGGTCACTGCCCCGAGTGCCCCAATGACCACAGGCACCACTGATGCCTTGACCTTCCAGGTTTTCTCCAGGTCTAGTTTCTTACGTTCCTTTTTCCTGAAGTTGCAGTGACTTGGTACTGCTATGTCATTCACCTCCCCTCCTCATCCCAGTACATGTTGAAAAACATCAGTCTGCCCCCCTTTTTTTTTTAAACAGACTAATGCTAATGTACAGTGTCATTGCACAGTTGCCATGGAGGCGCTCCAAAGCAGCGGCCAAGAACGGCTCCTAATATGCCGCTTAATACTATACAGACTAGACATCAAACCCACATCTATGATCTATGATGTCAACGCATGCTGGAGTTTAGTCACAAAATGTTTTAAATCTAGACATTTTTGACCGTTTAAAAACCTGCAGAGTACTACGGACGGATGTAAACAAAAAAACAGCGGAACGTAACTGCCGGAGGAAGAGATGTGCAAGACGGAGAAAGCGAGGATGCAGAGGGGGGCTAACTGCAAAGCTAAAGAGAAATCCCCCCAGACCTCCGCTTCCATCAATCCTGCTCTCCAACGTCCGCTCACAGGAAAACAAATTGTATGATATCTGACTGGAACTGTCTTCAAGAAAGAAGAGATGTAACTGCTGCGCCATCATTCTGACAGAGTCATAGCTGCATCCAGGAATACTGGACAATCCTATTAGCCTGGAGGGGCTAAGGCTATAACGCTTAGATCAGCGAAGCCGAACCACAGCCATGTCTCCCTCCGCCGCGGAAGGAGACATGGCTGTTGTTGGGCTCGCTGTCTGAATGACGGCGCGCACTGATACGAACAGAGAGAAAATAGGACCAATTGATAACGACGTGTGACTTTTTCCACTACAATGTTTTTGGGATGCGAAAATATCACTCTTTTGGACACATAATGTTTTGGGAAGAGAAACGTTTTATTTCGCTGTACCTAAAAACCTGCAGGACTACTTTCGGCTTGACCAAAACTGGACGATAACTCTGCTCACAGGACGCTGCCAGGGGTAAGTCAGTGTGATTGCATGCCGCTGGTGATCGGGATGCCATACAGATTCATGTCAAAAATACCGAACTATCCCTTTAAAGAACACATCGTCACACCGCCAACATTCGACCTGTTTCAGTTCACCTACCGACGAAACCGCTCCACTGAGCCTGGCACACCTGGAGGAGAAGAACACCCATGTGCGGATGCTGTTCCTGAACTTCAGTTCAGCTTTGAACACCATCATCCCACAGCAGCTGATGGGCAAACTGGAACATCTGGGCTTCAATACACCCCTGCGCAATTGGCTGCTAGACTTCCTCACCATCAGATCTCAGTCACTCCGGGTTGGACACAACACCTCTGATGTCATCAGTCTAAGCACAGGCTCCCCTCAGGGCTGCGTCCTGAGCCCCCTGCTGTCACCCTGATGACACATGACTGCGTCCCCAGTTTCACCACCAATCACATGGTGAAGTTTGCAGACGACACCACGGTGGTGGGCCAGAGACAACAACGACCTGGACTACAGAGAGGAGGTGGAGCAGCTGGTGGACTGGTGCAAAGATAACAGCCTGATCCTGAACGTGGAGAAGATGAAGGAGATCATTGTTAACGTCAGGAAGAACCGTCCTAACCACGCTCCACTGGTCATTAACAGCTCAGCTGTAGAGGTGGTCAGCAGCACCAAATTCCTGGGGGTGCACATCAGACTCCCTCACCTGCACTGTAAACACCACCTCACTGATCAAAAGGGCATTAACTTCTTGTGGAGGTTGAGGAGAGCCCACCTGCCCCCACCCATCCTCACTACCTTCTACAGATGGTCATGATGCTAAATGGCTGTTTAAACTGTTTCAGACAGTCTTCTATGTTGTTGAAGTGTGCATATAAACTTAAAGCGGCGAAGAAACAGTTGCTGTAACTTGTGACATGGTGACAGCGAGTTGTGCATGATATCAGCTGTGCTCCAAATGTTCCTTGAAGAGTTCAGTCATATTTATCCACCTCTGTGATGTCCTGAATGACCAGAACCTTCGCCTCCTCCGGTGTTCCATTCAGCTTGATGAATACCTTACATTTTGTGGTCCATGTGGACTGGATCTCCTTCTGCTTCCTCAGGAACCCGGCTTTCCTCACAATGTCGATGTTCTGCTTACCTATTAAGCAGATTTCCCTGTTAAAGCCGAGCATTTTTTTTTTTGTTTCCGGTTAATGAACCTCATGATGAACCTCATGGCACGCTTGAACAGAGGTACATTCGAGCTTTATCCCCTTCGACAAGAGGAAAGAGGTCACCTGTTCTTCAGTGGACTTTATCTCATCGGGTGACGGCTCACCAACCGGACAAGGCCCTGCAAACACACTGGCATAAAAGCGGGGCTTGAAACACGGTGATGATCACATCATTCATTCTGGTGTACTGTTCCAAGTCAGCCACTCTATCTTCCAAAAACTACAATCAGTTTTTTCTTTATGTCATTCAGCAGTCACAAAGCCTTTATCTCTTCAACCAGATCCAGAATGGACTTTTGCTTGAGCCGAATGGCAGAGTTTTCTCCAAAAAGGAAATCCAGTGCTTTCCTTATCTCCTCAAAATCCTCCAAGGCTGGATTCTCTTTAGGGCTGGTGCTGGGAACGGGATTCTAAACATCACCACGGTGATGGCTACATTTTTTGTAAAAATGAGGAAGCTGCTACAGATGGCTTTATCATTTAGGCATTTGTTTTTCTCTTTCTTACCATTATGCTTCTTTTCAATAAAATAGAACAGGGAACATTTCATTTGAAAACATTTAAAATCAGCTCAGACTTTGATACGTTCAGCAGGGGTCTGTCTCTTTCAGGCAGAGGTGTACAGGAAGCTCTGCTGAGGCTAGGGTGTCACATTACTTCATTTGCCAGACAGACATTGTGGTGTTGGATGTAAATACTTTTATTTCTCAAATTTTTTATGTGGAAACAAATAGGGCTGGGTATTGGTCAAAAAGTTTTGGTACCGGTACCAATTAGGGTTGTCAAAAGTATCAATACTCAAAAAAGTATCGATACTGAAAAGTTGTATCCGGATACAATACTCATTTTAAAAAGTATCGATACAGTGCCACCATCAGTGGCACCTAAACAGTCATTCATTTTATGCGCAGATGAAAGGAAAATGCACTTTCTGACCACTGTGTGATTGAATAATTCTGTGCACTTTTCGGTTTCAGACTTTTTTTCTGTAACAGGTGCAGCTGCTGAGAATTATTTTTGTTTCTTAACCGGTTTGGCTAGTGTCATTGTTCTGTGTGCAAAGCATAGCCAAGGAAGGAACACTTCATTTTAATTTTGTAAGTTTTTTATCAAGCTTGCTTAATATTGTGCACAGCATACAACCTCAAAATATTGTTTATTGTATTTATTTATCTATTTATTGTATTTCGTTTAATAATTAAAAAAAATTCTGTTGAATTTTGGAGTCTTTGTTTTTATTCTTTTGGTATCGAAAATAACATCGAGTATCGAATATTTTACTTAGTATCGGTATCGAGTTGAAAAGTTTAGTATCGTGACAACCCTAGTACCAATACCGATACCTTCACTTCGATACCGGTTCCTGAACGATACTTTTTTCGATACCAGTTTTATAATATCAATTCCAAGAAAAAGAAAATTCCACCACATAATAAAGTACTGTGATTGTACTCTGATTACAATGTGATTGCGTAAAGTACTCTGATTTTTCTATTTACATTTTTCCTCTTACATAAAAAAAAAAATTTCAGTGAAGAAGAACAGTTGCAGACAAGTCAGTGTCTAATATTCACTATTCACTTCATTACTTAGCAGTTTTTCTTTAGAAAAATTAACATGTCTGCTTTCTCAGGAGACAAACAAGCCCGTTGAATGGGATCCTACTGACAGCGCACCGCTGGTATGTGAGAGTCTGAACGGCTCCGACAGAAATATATGAAGGCAAGATGTTAATCTGGATGAACTGACTGCACTGATTAAGTTTTCAGGTGGATTTTCCCACTTAAAAACATAATAAAACTACTTTATTCCCACTGATCACAGCAAATAAAGGATAGAGTAGCTCCGCCCAACGCGCGTCAGACACACTTTTGCACCGCGCAGCCAGAGCAGCAAAGCTGCTTCAGCCGCGCGTCAGAAGCTGGTACAAGCAGCAAAAAGGAAGCAGCAGACGTGATTTTGCTGCTCTTGCTGCATCCGGTGTGAAAGCAGCATGATTCACTCCGCTCTGGCTTTGCTCCGCCCACGGGCTGCTGAGAGGAGGATGGTCGCGCCGGCTGCGGTCCGCTCTTCTTGCTGTCAAACACGGAGCATCTTTCTGATCTTAAATTGTTTCCGTGCACGATGTATTACATTGCGCACTATTGGCATCAGTCTTAATAAAGTGAAGCCACACTTTTGACCTGGGGGGCATTTTAAAGGGGTTCCGCGAAGCTCACAACCAGTTCACAACAGATACACATGAACCCTGGCTGTAGGCGGGACCACCTGTGTATTTTTCCTGGATGACGCAGTCACGTTAAGTGTTACAGCCAATCACCGAAACTTGGTACCGAAAGACGAGGCATGTTTCGATACTCTGTAGAACCGAAGCATTTCGGTCGGTACCATAAAAGGACTGATGTTCGGTACCCAGCCCTAGAAACAAATTTAGGCCAGAATGAACTTATTAGCTTCAGGTTGCTGGAGAGGATTTTGCAAACCCCTTGTGATCCATGGAGCTTCTGAGTATTTGTTTTTTTTTTTTGTGAGGGAGCATTGTTAATGGACAGTTTTTATCTTATATTATTTTAAACGTATTCAGAAAATAATTAATTAATTAATAAGCAAATTTAGGCCAGAATGAATTTTATATCTTCGGTTTGCTTAACAGGATCCACTCGCTACTCAAACTCAAACTCAAGGACAGTTTGTTTGTCTTTCCAGACCACCTGCAGGATTCTGTTGGAAAAGAAGAGGATTTCTCTGACCAGCAGCTCTTTGAAAAGGAGAGCAATTCCCGTTTGGACCAAGAGGAACCAGAACCTCTGCAGATAAAAGAAGAGCATCAAAAGCCAGAACATCCCTGGACAAAAGAGGAAACCATGGAGCTCCCCATAGGTGAGCATGAAGAGCAGCTTGTTCTGAATACCTGTGTTGTTTTTCGACAGCTGTCTTAGATTTAGCCTTAGTTTTCATCTTAAGATGAAAACTATTAGTTATAGTTACATTTTAGTAAGTACAATATGTGATGGTTTTAGTCAGTTTTAGTCAACTAAACCTCAAAAAGGTTTCAGTCTAATTTTAGTCAGGTTTTTTTTTTTTTTTTTTTTTAGAAAAAAATTCATCCCTAGAATTCAAATATACCTTTTCATGAATTACTGCTCTACTTCATACAAAAGTGTCACACAAAAGTTGTGAAAATTGCAGATCTACATCAATACATCAAATTGGTTAATATAGCAAACGAGGTAACAAAATTTACAATAAAGCAATGGTTTTTGACAAGGTTTCTAAAACCAAACACTTCCTGGTGTACTATGAATTATGCATTACACACAGATCAATAAAACCTTCATTGCTCCAAAAGAGCAACAAACATTATTCTTTCTACTTTGGCAAATTTGGCTTTATTTCTGAGTATTTTCCCCTTGGTTACCGCTGCCCAGTGGTCAAAGCAGATTAAAATTCCTGGGGGTCTGATATAAAAAAAAATAAAAATACACAGAGAACCTACATAATTGCCTTATAATGCCATTGCAATCCGGACCTAAATTTCAATATATTTACAACATTTTTGAAATTTTCAAATGGATAGAAAGATATTGATAGTTAGACAAAAGGATTTTTTACGCTTGGCAGATGATGATCAGCCACATACTTTATTAAGTAGCTAGTGCAGGAAGAGCCATACTGCTGAGAGCAAACCATTAGTGTGGAGCATAATACGTAGACTCTGAGCTACACATGCGCAAAGACGCATTTCTGTAAAAGCAAAGCTGGAACAGCAGAGTTTTTCAGAGTCGAGTGCACAGCATCAAACGTTTCCGGCTTATTTTCACCACTGCCATGGTCCATCTATGGTCCATTTATGCAGAATGTGCACCGCTTTACGCTAGGTTGGTGGCATGACCAAACAAGATGCAACACCATGGCGGATACTGCTTAGCAGATGATGCAATTTAAACATCTGACCGACCACCCGCAAACATTTCTATTTAGCCTCGTCACATCAACCAAGACTTAATCCCATGAGTCGTCATGTTTTTGTCATTCGTGCATACAAACAGACTGGAACTACATCTCCCAGCATGCAATGCAGCTCAGACATCACAATCACAGAGTACTACATCTGGCAAGGTTATTTCTACATTTATCATCTAAACTTGAAAATCTTTCTGAATGGATTACCTACAGATTCTTAATGACAAAGTCTTTCTGCTGTGTTTGTCTTTCCAGACTGCCCGCAAGATTATGTTGGAAAAGAGGAGGATTTGGAACCAGAAGCTCCATGGATGAAAGAACAGCAGCAAAAGCCGGTACATCCCTGGACAAAAGAGGAAACCATGGAGCTTCTCATAAGTGAGCATGACGAGCAGCTTGTTCTGAAGCAGCAGACAGAAGATACGGGAGAGAAACCTTTCCCATGTTTGACATGTGGAGAAAACTTTCTGAAAAAAGAACATTTAATGGATCACATGAGAACTCATACAGGTAAGAAGATTTATCAATGTCTGTCCTGCGGAAAAATGTTCAAAAAGAAATCTGATCTTGATAGACACATCAGAATTCACACAGGTGAGAAGCCGTTTTTGTGTACCGTTTGTAACAAGAATTTTATCGTAAAAAGTAGTTTGACAACTCACATGAGAATTCACTCTGGTGAGAAACCTTTTGACTGTCTTTCCTGTGGAAAAAGCTTAACTCAGAAATCTAATATTGAGTCACACCTCAGAATTCACACAGGTGAGAAGCTTTTTTCCTGTACCATTTGCAACAAGAATTTTACTGAAAAAGGTAGTTTGATTTCTCACATGACAATCCACACTGGTAAGAAGCCTTTTGAATGTCTATCCTGTGGAAAAAGTTTTACTTGGAAATCTAGTCTTGATGGACACATCAGAATTCACACAGGTGAGAAGCCTTTTTCCTGTACAATTTGTAACAAGAATTTTACTAAAAAAGGTAGTTTAATTTCTCACATGACAATCCACACCGGTAATAAGCATTCTGAATGTCTGTCCTGTGGAAAAAGCTTCACTCAGCAATCTGATCTTGATAGACACATCAGAATTCACACAGGTGAGAAGCCTTTTTCCTGTACCATTTGTCACAATAATTTTACTGGAAAGGGTAGTTTGATTTCTCACATGGCAATCCACACTGGTAAGAAACCTTTTGAATGTCTATCCTGTGGAAAAAGCTTCACACGAAAATATAGGCTTGATACACACATCAGAATTCACTCAGGTGAGAAACCTTTTTTCTGTACCATTTGTAGCAAGAATTTTACTGAAAGAAGTAGTTTGACTTTTCACATGAGAATTCACTCAGGGGAGAAGCCATTTTCCTGTACCACTTGTAACAAGACTTTTACTGGAAAAAGTCATTTGACTTCTCACATGATAATTCACACAGGTGACAAGCCTTTTTCCTGTACCATTTGTAACAAGAATTTCACTGAAAAAGGTACTTTGATGTCTCACATGAGAATTCACACTGGTGAGAAGCCCTTTTCCTGTAACATTTGTAACAAGAATTTTACTGTAAAAAGTAGTTTGACTAAACACATCAGAATTCACACAGGTGAGAAACCTTTTTCCTGCACGATTTGTGGCAAAAGTTTTACTCAAAAAGGTAATTTGACTGGACACATGATAACTCACACAGGTGTGAAGCTGTTTTCCTGAAAGATTTGTGATAAAAGTTAACGAGAAGATAACGGAGTATTCAGATGACGTTTATTCAAGCATGATGTGGAATGATTTATATTTTTATAAGACAATTTGTTTCTCTTAAGTCGCAGCAGTTAGATGCGACAGGAATGAACAGTAGAGGTGTTTTACATGTTTGACTGCTGATAAAATGTCCATCTAGAAAATCCTTCACCTCATTACATGAGAAACTCACGGGTTAATGGTCTTTTATTAGTAAAGTTTTAAGAAAGCCATTAATTAATAGCTCTGTTTATATAGAAACTAGAACAGCTAAGATGTTATATTGTAAATCTGGTAAATATTAAGGTCCTGGATGAATATGTGGATGTGGATATTTGAAAGTTCATTATTTGGGCCTGAGTAAGTTAGATTTAAATGGCCAAAGATTTTTTGGCACAGTGTTGGAGCTATTTGGATGGATATTATGGATATTAGAATGAAGTAGATCCTCTGTAGAGGAGTCTCAGATGAAGATTTGGGACATTTACACTCACCGACCACTATATTAGGTACACCTGTCCAACTGCTCGTTAACACTTAATTTCTAAGCAGCCAGTCACATGGCGGCAACTCAGTGCATTTAGGCATGTAGACATGGTCAAGACAATCTCCTGCAGTTCAAACCGAGCATCATTATGAAGAAAGGTGATTTGAGTGACTTTGAACGTGGCATGATTGTTGGTGCCAGAAGGGCTGGTCTGAGTATTTCAGAAACTGCTGATCTACTGGGATTTTCACGCACAACCATCTCTAGGGTTTACAGAGAATGGTCCGAAAAAGAAAAAACATCCAGTGAGCGGCAGTTCTGTGGGCGGAAATGCCTTGTTGATGCCAGAGGTCAGAGGAGAATGGCCAGACTGGTTCGAGCTGATAGAAGGGCAACAGTGACTCAAATAACCACCCGTTACAACCAAGGTGGGCAGAAGAGCATCTCTGAACGCACAGTACGTCGAACTTTGAGGCAGATGGGCTACAGCAGCAGAAGACCACACCGGGTGCCACTCCTTTCAGCTAAGAACAGGAAACTGAGGCTACAATTTGCACAAGCTCATCGAAATCGGACAATAGAAAATTGGAAAAACGTTGCCTGGTCTGATGAGTCTCGATTTCTGCTGCGACATTCGGATGGTAGGGTCAGAATTTGGCATCTACAACATGAAAGCATGGATCCATCCTGCCTTGTATCAACGGTTCACGCTGGTGGTGGTGGTGTCATGGTGTGGGGAATATTTTCTTGGCACTCTTTGGGCCCCTTGGTACCAATTGTGCATCGTTGCAACGCCACAGCCTACCTGAGTATTGTTGCTGACCATGTCCATCCCTTTATGACCACAATGTACCCAACTTCTGATGGCTACTTTCAGCAGGATAATGGGCCATGTCATAAAGCTGGAATCATCTCAGACTGGTTTCTTGAACATGACAATGAGTTCACTGTACTCAAATGGCCTCCACAGTCACCAGATCTCAATCCAATAGAGCATCTTTGGGATGTGGTGGAACGGGAGATTCGCATCATAGATGTGCAGCCGACAAATCTGCGGCAACTGTGTGATGCCATCATGTCAATATGGACCAAACTCCCTGAGGAATGCTTCCAGCACCTTGTTGAATCTATGCCACAAAAAATTGAGGCAGTTCTGAAGGCAAAAGGGGGTCCAGCCCGTTACTAGCATGGGGTACCTAATAAAGTGGCCGGTGAGTGTATAAGTGTGTGTCAGTCTCAGAGTTAGTCAGCTACAAGCTAATTAATGTTGCAAAGTAGCTCCAGCCACCTTGAAAGGGGGTGCTGGGATTATTTGGTTAAACTACGGGACATCAAAGAACTCAGTTTAGAGGCTGGAGTCTGCAGTTCAGGTAAAAGTCCAAAAGTGATAAAATATGTTTGTTTAAAAATATAAACAAGATTAATGTTATTTTTACTAATCAGTTTGAACCTGCTTTAACTTGGTAAAAAGCCTTTGTCTTAATGATTTATTTAAGAAATCTGACACTTCTCTAGAAGTGTGAAGTATCTGCTTTTTAAAGAATTTTTTAAAGTATAATTTTCCTTTACACTAATTCTTATAGTTTTGATCTTGATTCTGTAGATGTTCTATTTACCTGCTATGATTGAAAGTAACTGTCGCCTATTTTATTCAACTGATTTTTTGCATTATATTCTGCTGTGGATGTTTTCAATTATTGTTATCACTTCTAAATTAATAAATGAACAGCAATAAAAACCTTGTGGATTGTAAAAATGTGCTTCTTTATATGGTTTCATGTAAATTAAAAACAATCTTTTTCCATGTTTTCTCAATATTTTAAGACAAACTAAAGATCTAAAATAAATAGTTTAATGGCATTCACCTTCTGTCTTCTCCAGTCTTTCTTGTTGCTCCTTCATCAGCATTAATCTTTCTTGCTTTTTAGAGACTGAGTGTGTTCAAATCTGGCCATTGGATACATCCTCCTTTGCTTGTTGGAGAACTTAGATTAGGAAATAATGTAGGTACGTATTCTGGCCCAGTTGGTTTGGCACCTGATAAAACAAGTGTTTCAGTTGCTATAACTGTGTGTGTCCAGTGCCGCTACAACCAAGCAACTAGAGGAATGAAGGATATAAAAATGGTTCTATTTCATCCCTACTGATCCCCAGAGGCTGTGCTTAAAGCACGAATTATCACTCTTGCACATGCACAGGTTGAGAATCTTAAACCAACATAGTCACGTATGACCCCCGGTGCACCTGTGAGCCTATATAATCAAGCTCAAAAGCACAAGCTCTTAACACTTCTTGGTTTCTTTGTCCAGTAAGTATTTCTCTCCTTATCGACGGCAAGCGGAGACACGTTCTCACCGCGATTCCCTGTTGCTGATGCTTCGGCGTTAGCTAACTCCAACCAGCTTATTAACTGGCAGCCGCGGGCTTGCCTTTTTGTTTACTGTACAGCCCCTTCGCGGGCTTGCTTTTTGTTTATTGTACAGCCGCTTTCGGGCTTGCTTTTTGTTTATTGTGCAGCCACTTTCGGGCTTCCTTTTTGTTTATTGTGCGGCCGCTTTCGGGCTGGCTTTTTGTTTATTGTACAGCTGCTTTCGGGCTTGCCTATATTTTCTGATAGCAGCCGTTTTCCGGGCTTGCATTTTGTTTATTGGCAGCCCTTTCCGGGCCTGCCTATATTACTAATAAGCAGCCGGCTCACTTCTCTCAGAAACCAGCTCGCATATCTCTTCTGGCTCTCAGTCAGAGGAAGATGGTTCAATAGTGGGCGCTCTGAGAACTGCTCTTGCCCCGTTGCAGCTGGATACTGCACAGGACCAACCTGCGGCTTCCAGTGCTTTCTTTGGGCGTTCTACTGTAAGGTCGTCCTTTATGGTTCCCCCGTCTGCAGAGTATGCAGGAGGTCCATGCCTGTTGGGCGGACACTAAGGCCTTTTCACGGCTAAACCTCTGATTGCAGGGCACTGGCAGCCATGCAAGATGCGCCCAATTTTGGCTTGGGCCATATGCCTTCTATTGAGATGGCCATAGCTTCCCTCATTGTGGTGCCACAAGAGGCTTTGAGAGCTAATGCCAGATGTCCTTGTCCTCAGTACCGTGTCACTGATATGCTGCTCTGTAGAGCCTATTACTCTGGGTCATATTTGGAGGGACTTGGTAATTGTCGCATTTATTGCTGGGTCTCTCAGCTTCTTTGGAAGGTGGTGCGATCAATGCCCCTACTCAAGGACTGATGGACACATCTCTCCATGCATTTGCTATTCTGTCAAGGGACATTGGACGTGTCTTGTCTACCCTTGTTCAGGCACGTCGCCAGGTTTGTCTGGCTCAGTCTCCTCTAACAGAGGCATGTAGAAGAAACCTGATTGGCCTTCTAGTGGTTCCTGGAGAGTTGTTTGGCTCCGCTGCACATGCAGCCCTGGAGCTGTCGGCCCAGGCTTCGTGTACCAGGCAGCAGTTGGTCGGCCTTCATCGCAGACGAGTGCAGCGTCCTGCTGGGTCTGCCTCTGATTTTCCTCTGAAGGTAAAGTTTTAAGTCCACCCTTAAAAGGCCCCACGTATTAAAACTGGTAGGTCGTTCCACAGGAGAGGAGCCTGATAACTAAAAGATCTGCCTCCCATTCTACTTTTAAGAAATTCTAGGAACACCTAGTAAACCTGCAGATTGAGAGCAAAGTGCTCTGTTAGGAACATAAGGAACAATCAGATTTCTATAAGATGGAGCTTGGCCGTTTGAGGAGGAGGATTTTAAATTATATCCTTGCTTTGAGAGGAAGCCAATGAAGAGAAGCTAGGATATGAGAGACATGATCTCTTTTTTTAATTTCAGAAATCAGAACTCTGGCTGCAGCATTTTGGATCAGCTGAAGGCTTTTAACTACAGTTTATGGACTTCCTGATGAAAGATGGTATATTTTTTAATGTTTTGGAAATTAATTATTGAAAGGTTTTGTGGCTTTTTTTCTATTTCCTTATATGAAAATGTAGTGTGAAATTCAGACAGGATCGGGATGAGTCGGTAATAAAGATGACACACAGATACATACACACTGTTTCTGCTAGGGTAAAATGTGTTGTTTTATTCCACCACAGAAAACAGCAAAGCAAGCACATCAACCAAAGAACGGTGCTGAATACAAATTATATTGTTCCGATACAAATTATATTGTTCCCCTTACTGTGACACAAAGGATCGGAGAGCCTGTCGACCCCGGCAGGTTATCAACATGAGCAGCTAGGCGTTTTTACGCAACCCCAGCAGACTCTGCCAGTGCCAACCGCCACTCCGTCCTTTATGCCCAACTTCAAAGGAAAATCTTTCGCCCAATCAGGAAAATTATCACTCCCTCTCACGCCTTGAGCGCATGATTACAGAAACCAAAATATGGTACCGGCATCCCCTGATCTCGCCCTGGGCTCGTGGACAGCCGATACCAAAAACAAGTTATATCATGCTCAGAGCATGGCTCCGAGAGCTTGTGGATACCAACACAAGTTATGTCGTGCTCAGAGCATTGTATAGAGAGCTCGTGAATACAAAAACAGGTTACATCATGCTCAGAGCTCATGGACACAGAGTAAAAACATGTTCGTGCTTAGATCAAAACTTGTATAAAAAGAGTGCTACATTTGTGAAAACTTGTATGATTGTCAAAGAACATAAAATATAAAACTCATATATATCAGTAAGCAATTTGAGAGACCCTTGAGGTACAACTTTTAAGGAAAATCTTTCGCCGAATCAGGAAAATGATCGCTCCCTCTCACTCCTGGAGCGCATGATTACAGTAACCAAAATATGGTACCGGCATCCCCTGATCTCACCCAGGGCTTGTGGACAGCCGATACAAAAAACAAGTTATATCATGCTCAGAGCATGGCTCTGAGAGCTTGTGGATACCAAAACAAGTTAAGTCATGCTCAGAACATGGTACCGAGAGCTCGTGAGTACAAAAACAGGTGACATCATGCTCAGAGCTTATGGACACAGAGTAAAAACATGTTCGTGCTTAGATCAAAACTTGTATAAAAAAGTGCTACATTTGTGAAAACTTGTAAAATAAAAGTGGCAAAACTCGTATGATTGTCAAAGAACATAAAATATAAAACCCATATATATTAGTAAGCAATTTGAGAGACCCTTGAGGTACTTTATACCTTCTTGCATAAACTATATTGCTGTAAATATGAGCATGTACAACAGTAAGGAAGGCTTTTACCTTGAGGACACGCAGAAGTGCCTCACAGCTGCTTCCAAGCTTCTTTGGTAGTAAGGTTGGTGAGGGGAAAAGGGAAGGAAGTACTTTGAAAAGGGTGAGCTTGTGTTCCACTAAAGAATTAAAAGATAAAGGTAATGGTGTTAATATGACTTAAATAATTAAACATTTGCATAAGGGACAGCTACTTACAGTACCACCATGGACATCCAAGGGGAAAGAAGTGTTTCAGGGCTTTCTTCTTCACACCAAAGAACTGCGCCTTTGAACAAAAGTCTGCCCAACTTCCTTTAATTTCCTCAATGTATCTGCTGTTGGTGCCATCCACTATTCATGGTAACTCATCAATTGCCTTAGACAGAGTCAATCAACCAGTGACAGTGCCACTAACACCCCACCCCACCAAAATATAAATAAATAAATTCAAACATACATTAGGAACATCTTTGAAGCACAGATATGCATCAAAGATTTTTGCAGGTTGGTCCCTTATAACTTCAGCATCAATGAAAGCCCGTCTGGCCTCACACTCAAGGTCCAAAATTTCAGCGAGCAGCATTTTGATTGGTTTTTAAATTGGGCTTATTGTACATGTTGCTCAAAGTTTTTTATTGTCTACCCTGCATTTTCAGACTCTTTTGGGCCACTAAAATTTAAAAAATAAAAAAGAGTTGTTGAATATCTACTCATCATCCTCCCTGCACCATCTGTCCCTAGTAAAGTTTGCAAATATTCAAATTAGTCTCTTTAAGATATATTGATAATAAAGAATAATCGTCTGATTTAGAGTCCATGTCTAAAAGGTATTTTATGTTTAACTTAAATGTTGGTTAAACATTTATTGGTTTGTAATCTATTTCCAGTTCATTTCCCTCAATTACATACACTTTAAAAAAAAAAAAAAAGGAACATTTTGTAACCAGAGTATAAAATCAGGTCAATTAAACTTCTGGGATATTGATTTGGTCAGGAAAGTAGCAAAGGGGGTTGTTAATCAGTTTCAGCTGCTTTGGTGTTAATGAAATTAACAACAGGTGCACTAGAGGGGCAACAACGAGACTACATCAAAACTAATGGTTTTATGGGTGGAGGCAACTGACATTTTATCCCCTCCTCATTTTTTCTGACTTTTTTCACCAGTTTTGCATTTGGCTAGGGTCATTGTCACTACTGTTAGCATGAGGCGTTACCTGGACCCTACAGAGGTTGCACAGGCAGTGCAACTCCTCCAGGATGGCACATAAATACGTGCCATTGCCAGAAGGTTTGCTGTGTCTCCCAGCACAAACTCGAGAGCATGGAGGAGATTCCAGGAGACAGGCAATTACACCAGGAGAGCTGGACAGGGTCATAGAAAGTTTACAACCTATCAGCATGACCGGTATCCACTCCTTTGTGCGAGGAGGAGCACTGCCAGAGCCCTACAAAATGACCTCAAGCAGGCCACTAGTGTGAATGTTTCTGACCAATTAATCAGAAACAGACTTCACGATGGTTGCCTGAGGGCCCGATGTCCTCTAGTGGGCCCTGTGCTCGCTGCCCGGCACCGTGGAGCTCTATTGGCATTTGCCACAGAACACCGGAATTGAAAAGTCCGCCACTGGCGCCCTGTGCTTTTCACAGATCAGAGCAGGTTCGCCCTGAGCAACAATGACAGACGTGAAAGGGTCTGGAGAAGCCTTGGAGAACATGCTGTCTGTAACATCGTTCAACATGACCGGTTTAGTGGTGGGTCAGTGATGGTCAGGGGAGGCATGTCCATGGAGGGATGCACAGACCTATACAGGCTAGACAACGGCACCCTGACTGTCATTAGGTATCGGGATGAAATCCTAGCACCCATTGTCAGACCTTATGCTGGTACAGTGGGTTCTGGGTTCCTAAACCCTGACCACCCAGGGTGCAGACCAGGAAGCAGAGTTGTAGTTTAACACACATCTCTGCAGCTTCTCTACTGTTACCCACTCTTTACTCCATCCAGACAGTGTCTTGCCCACGACCAAAATCTAATAAATTAGCAAAGATTCCCAAAGGAGTAAATCATGATAATCTAATTAAAATCAAAATAACTCCAATTGGGGAAAAAGTTAAAACAATTAAATGCGGTCTGTTTAACATAAGATCGCTTTCCTCTAAAAGTCTACTAGTTAATGACTTGATTTGTGATAATCACATTGACTTGTTTTGCCTTACAGAAACCTGGCTGCAGCAAGAGGATTATGTGAGCATAAATGAGGCAACTCCTTCAAGCTATTTAAATTTTCACATCCCCAGAAGTTCTGGGCGAGGAGGAGGAGTAGCAACAATCTTCGAGTCTGACTTACTGATTACTCCCAAAACAATTAATTCCTACAACTCTTTTGAACATTTAACCCTTAATTTCCCTGATCCAAATTTCAAGGCAAGAAAACCTCTTCTTTTTGTAACTTTGTATCGTCCACCAGGTCCTTACTCTGAATTTTTAGATGAGTTTTCAGAGTTCCTTTCTGATTTGGTATTAAATACTGACAGGGTCATCATAGTGGGAGATTTTAACATCCATGCTGACATTGAAGGCGATAGCTTAAGAGCAGCCTTTAATGCTATCTTAGACACTATTGGCTTTGTTCAAAATGTGAATAGTCCCACGCATTCTCATCTTCATACTTTGGATCTTGTGCTGACATACGGCATAGAATGTGAAGAAATAACAGTATTTCCTCACAACCCTGTCCTCTCTGACCACTTTCTAATAACCTTCAGGATTACTTTAACAGAGTTCTCCTCCCCCAAAAGAAGGTTCAATTTTAGTAGATCTTTATCAGATAGTGCAGTTATAAATTTTAAAGAATCTGCTTCACTTTCTCTCTGCTCTTTGTCACTGAGCAGTGCTGCAGAGTGCAAAAGCTTAGCTTATTCCCCTTCACAGGTTGATGATTTTGTTGATGGGGTTGCTAGTTCTCTGCGTATTGCCTTAGACAACGCAGCTCCTTTGAAAATGAAAACCGTTAAAAATAGAAAGCTTGCTCCTTGGTTTAATGCAGAGCTGCGTACTTTGAAGCAAAATGCTAGGAAACTGGAGAGAAAATATCGCTCCACAGGCCTGCGAGAGTCCTTCCTAGTCTGGAAAAATGGTTTACTGCTGTATAAGAGGACCCTTTGTAAAGCAAGAGCAGCATACTTCTCCTCATTAATAGAGGAGAATAAGAATAATCCTAGATTTCTTTTTAATACAGTTGCCAAACTCACCCAGAGCCATAGCTCTGTTGAACCGTCCATTCCACCTGCTCTTAGCAGCAATGATTTTATGGGATTCTTTATAAATAAGATTGATCTTATTAAAAATAAGATCATAAGCACTCCTCTATCCGCGATTGTACCTGAGGTAGTCATGGAATCTGAACCGGGTTTAGACTGCTTTGATCCAGTTGAACTCTCTGAATTAGCAAAATTATTGTCTTCATCTAAGCCTTCAACTTGTATGTTAGATCCAGTTCCAACCAGGTTATTTAAGGAGGTATTCCCTTTGATCTCCTCCTCCATTTTAGATGTGATTAATCTATCTCTGTTACAGGGATATGTACCTAAAGCTTTTAAGATTGCTGTAATTAAACCTCTGCTTAAGAAACCGTCTCTTGACCCAGATGACTTGGTCAATTATAGACCTATATCCAATCTTCCTTTCTTATCCAAAATTCTTGAGAAAGTAGTTGCCAAACAAGTTTGCGATCACTTCCACCATAATGAACTTTTTGAAGAGTTTCAGTCTGGCTTTAGAGCTCATCATAGCACTGAAACAGCTCTGGTGAAAGTCACTAATGATATTCTCATGGCCTCAGATAATGGACTTGTATCTGTGCTCGTCCTGTTGGATCTTAGTGCTGCATTTGATACAGTTGACCATAATATTCTTTTAGAAAGACTTGAATATTTTGTTGGAATTAAAGGAACAGCACTAGACTGGTTTAAATCTTATCTATCTGATCGAATTCAGTTTGTTCATGTTAATGATAGATCTTCAACACGCTCAAAGGTTACCTGTGGAGTACCACAGGGATCAGTGCTAGGACCAATTCTCTTTACTTTATACATGCTCCCAATTGGTAGAATTATTAGACAGCATGGGATTAATTTCCACTGTTATGCTGATGATACCCAGCTATATCTGTCTATAAATCCAGATGAAGCTAACCCATTACATAGATTACAGGCATGTCTTGAAGACATAAAAACCTGGATGACTCTTAATTTTCTGCTTCTGAATGCAGACAAAACAGAAGTTATAGTCTTTGGACCAGAGTCTCTGAAAAAGAAACTGATTAGCCAGTCACTTCATTTGGATGGGATTAAACTGATTTCAGATAATAAAGTAAAAAATCTTGGTGTTATTTTTGATCAGGACCTGTCATTTAAATCCCATATCAAAGAGGTTTCTAGAATTTCCTTCTTTCATCTGAGGAACATTGCAAAAATTAGAAATATCCTGTCCAGGGGTGATGCTGAGAAACTAGTCCATGCATTTGTTACTTCAAGGCTGGACTATTGTAATTCTTTACTATCAGGAAGTCCACAAACTGTAGTTAAAAGCCTTCAGCTGATCCAAAATGCTGCAGCCAGAGTTCTAATGAAAATGAAAAAGAGAGATCATATCTCTCCTATCCTGGCTTCTCTTCATTGGCTTCCTGTTAAATCCAGAATAGAATTTAAAATCCTCCTTCTCACATATAAAGCCTTAAATGGCCAAGCTCCATCTTATATCAGAGATCTGATTGTTCCTTATGTTCCTAACAGAGCACTTCGCTCTCAATCTGCAGGTTTACTAGTGGTTCCTAGAATTTCTAAAAGTAGAATGGGAGGCAGATCTTTTAGTTATCAGGCTCCTCTCCTGTGGAACCAACTACCAGTTTTAGTCCGTGAGGCAGACACCCTGTCTACTTTTAAGGCTAGGCTTAAAACTTTCATTTTTGATAAAGCTTATAGTTAGGGTGGCTCAGGTTATCCTGAGCTATCTCTATAGTTATGCTGCTATAGGCTTAGACTTTTGGAGGACATAGGGACCCCCATTTCATCATTCTGCTTCATTCTCTCTCTGTTCTCCTATTCTGCAGAATCTGTTAGTTCAATCTCTAACCTTCTGCTCTCTCTGCTTTTCCTCAGAGTAGCTTTGCCTCGTCTGTTCCTGTTTGGCTGTGACGTCATCCTGGAAAAAAACATCAGCTGTGCTGCTTCTATCAACACCCTTGTTAATAGATGTTGGAGATCGGCCTGTTTTCCAGTGTGGTCCTGTTTCTCTGACCGTGACTGAGTGGATGTGCTCTCTTCGTCCTCTGGCATGGGAGCTGCCTTGGAGCTCGTCTGCCTGGCTGTGTGTTTCCTGGACGGGGCCGCCTTTTACAGCTGCTTTTTGTATCTCTGCTTCTGTCTCCTTGAACCCCAGTCGGCCTCGGCAGATGGCCGCTCACACTGAGCCTGGTTCTGCTGGAGGTTTCTTCCTGTTAAAAGGGAGTTTTTCCTCTCCACTGTCGCTACAAGCATGCTTAGTGTGGGGGATTGTATTTGAGTCAATGAGTCAATGCAATCAACTGGTTTTCCTTAGATAGAAAACTTTGTATCAATTTGACTGTATGATCTGGTTGAACTGTAAAGTGCCTTGAGATGATATGTGTTGTGAATTTGGCGCTATATAAATAAACTGAATTGAATTGAATTGAATTAAATCCAATAGAACACCTCTGGGACATTATGTTGCAATCTATCCCATGCCGCCAGGTTGCACCTCAGACAGTCCAGGAGCTCAGTGATGCCCTAGTCCAGATCTGGGAGGAGATAACCGGAGATAATTAGGAGCATGCCCCGATGTCAGGCATACATACACGCACGTGGGGGCCATACAAATTACTGAATACTATTTTGAGTTGCTGCAATGAAATTTCAGCAAAATGGATTAGCCTGCCGCATAATTTTTTCATTGTAATTTTTGAAGTGTCTTTGAATTCAGCCCTCTGTAGGTTGATATTTTTCATTTCCATCAAATGACGTGGCATCCTTTTGTTCCTAACACATCACCCAGCCCATATCAGTATAAATAAACAGAATGATTTTTTTGCCCCATTGAGATTTGATGTTTTCAAAGTGTTCCTTTAATTTTTTTGAGCAGTGTATTTAGTGCAAAATAATATAACATGCTCCATTGTTTCTTGAAAACAAAAATCACATTTCCCTGTAGCTTGTTTCCCTATTCAAAATAATGTGCTATTTAAACCTGTATTGCCAAAGCGTAGCCTTGATGTTACTTATTTATTCGTTTCTATTCCTTCCAACTTTTCTTTGAATACTATTACACCATCTTCCAGTTCTTTCGTCTTCCCACTAATTCTGCCATCTTTCTCTAAATCAAAATCCTCAATCAAAAATCAAAAGTTCTTTATTGTCAACTAATTAGGCCCGAGCAGCAAAGCGGCAAAGCGAACACTTTATCCTTGACAGGATACAGTTTGAGATATCAAATAACCCTTTTGCACTAGAAAAGCACATGTAGGGGTCACATGAAGTCAATCTGACATATTTAGACAGTTGTGTGTGTATGATGAGTGCGTTCAATTTGTCCGTGAATGCTGACCACAGGCAATTAAACTTAGTATAATTGATATAATAATTCTATTTAGTAAAGGTGAAATAAAATCATTAATTAAGAAACGCTGTGCTCGCCGTTATCCAGGGGGTCTGACAAAGGAACTTCAACAGCTTGACATCGGTGTGAACCGATGTAGGCTACCTGTATATAAAAAACGCGCCCTATAATCCGGTGCGCCTTATGTGTGTGTTAAATACAGAAATGGCAAACTGAGACCTTGCCTTTTAGTACGGTGTGTATTTGAGTGAATATAGGGATGAACTAGAATCAGGGCAAACTAAACTTCTGAGTGGATGGATTTCTTCAATCTATTCTAACGACAAACATTTCTCCTCTGTTCACTAAAACGCCATCACTGATTCTTTTAACTGATTTTAAATTACATTCTGGAACTACAAACTAAACACCATTCCTGTTATTGAATCTTTCGAAGCATCCATAGAAATTCATCCATAAATAAAATAAAATATACGTATATTTCTGTCTAAATATTACTGAACCATAATTGAATCAGAAATATCCTCTTTTTTCCATTTAAACATCAAAGTTAGACCCGTATCAATAGCCAGATCCTCTCATTTACAAAGTAAAATCTAGGGTGACTTTGATGTAGATGTAGCTGTGCATGCGCAATGAGCTGCTGGTAGGGATCGGGTAGCATTAGCAGCATTAGCTTAGCTTGTGTGTGGAGTCATTGTAGAGAGGCTGATCATCTGGGAGTGTTTGCAGTGAGAATGTCTTCAGTCCAGCTTCAAGGAGAGTTTATCACCGAGCAGTTAACTCCTGCTGAAGAAACATTCACGGAGTTTAAAGGGAGTTTCGTCATCATAGAGGTAAGAGTGGGAAGTTATTCCTGGAAAAACGTGATAAAACCATCTGAAGTTTGGAACTGGTTTGCCTAGAGCTGTTGCAGTTAAAGGCAGCAGCACCACAAACCCTTTTCAGCTTTTTCAGCCAGTCTCTCCAGGACGAATAACCTCCAACAAACCAACAAGAGGGAGTGCCGGCCTAATAGTTAGGGCATTGCACATGGAATCCAGAGGTTCTGAGTTCGAGGCCCACTCCCACAGACTGCCACTCTGGGTCCCTGAGCAAATACCCTTAACCTCACACTGATCCCTGTGCCCCACACAATGGCAGCCCACTGCTCCCCAAGGGGAAGGGTTGAATGCAGAGACTTCATTTCGTTGCCCTGCACTTGTGATACTGTCACGTTTCTTCAGACACTGATTCAGAAAAAGGTATGCTAATGTACTCGTACTTGTCGTCTCCCGCTTTATCCGGAACCGGGTCGCGGGGGCAGCAGACTAAGCAGAGACTCTCAGACTTCCCTCTCCGCAGACACCTCCTCCAGCTCTGCTGGGGGAAGCCCTAGGCGTAGTCTCTCCAGCGTGTCCTGGGTCGTCCCCTGGGCCTCCTCCCCGTGGGACGTGCCTGGAACACCTCCCGAGGGAGGCGTCCAGGGGGCATCCGAAGAAGATGTCCGAGCCACCTCAACTGACTCCTCTCAATGTGGAGGAGAACCGGCTCTACACTGAGCCTCTCCCGAATGACCGAGCTCCTCACCCTATCTCTAAGGGAGAGCCCAGCCACCCTGCGGAGGAAGCTCATTTCAGCCGCTTGTATCCGGGATCTCGTTCTTTCGGTCATGATCCAAATTTCATGACCATAGGTGAGGGTAGGAACGTAGACCGAACGGTAAATTGAGAGCTTTGCCTTTTCGCTCAGCTCTCTCTTCACCACGACAGACCGGTGCAGCGTCCGCATTATTGCAGCAGCCGCACCGATCCGTCTATCGATCTCCCGCTCCATTCTTCCCTCACTCGTGAACAGGACCCCAAGATACTTGAACTCCTCCACTTGAGGCAGGGACTCTCCTCCAACCTGAAGGGGACAAGCCACCTTTGTCCGGTCGAGAACCATGGTCTCGGACTTGGAGGAGCTGATTCTCATCCCGGCCGCTTCACACTCGGCTGCGAACCGCCCCAGTGCACGCTGTAGGTCTTGGCAGGAGGGAGCCAGCAGAACTACATCATCCGCAAAAAGCAGGGACGAGATCCGCTGGTCACCGAACCAGACCCCCTCCGGTCCTTGGCTGCGCCTAGAAATCCTGTCCATAAAAGTTATGAACAGGACCGGTGACAGAGGGCAGCCCTGTCGGAGTCCAACATGCACCGGGAACAGGTCCGACTTAATGCCGGCGATGCGAACCAGACTCCTGCTCCGCTTGTACAGAGAACGGATGGCCCCTAATAAAGGGCCCCCGACTCCATACTCCTGGAGCACCCCCCACAGGGCAGCACGAGGGACACGGTCGAATGCCTTCTCCAAGTCCACAAAACACATGTGGACTGGTTGGGCAAACTCCCAAGAACCCTCAAGCACCCTGCAGAGGGTGTAGAGCTGGTCCACTGTTCCACGGCCAGGACGAAAACCACACTGCTCCTCCTGCAGCCGAGGTTCGACAATCAGCCGGACTCTCCTCTCCAGCACCCTGGCATAGGCCTTTCCGGGGAGGCTGAGAAAAGTGTGATTCCCCGATAGTTGGAACACACCCTCCGGTCCCCCTTCTTATATGGAGGGGAACCACCACCCCAGTCTGCCAATCCAGGGGGACTGTTCCCGACCTCCACGCGATGCTGAATAGACGTGTCAACCATGACAGCCCAACAACATCCAGAGCTTTAAGATACTCAGGACGGATCTCGTCCACCCCCGAAGCCTTGCCACCGTGGAGTTTTTGACCACCTCGGTGACTTCAGCCTGGGTGATGAACGAATCCAGCCCCAAGCACCCCGTCTCTTCTTCCCCCATGGAAGGCGTGTCTGTCGGGTTGAGGAGATCCTCAAAGTATTCCTTCCACCGCCCGACAATATCCTCCTCCAAGGTCAGCAGCTCCCCACTCCCACTGAAAACAGTGTTAGCGAAGCACTGCTTACCCCTCCGGAGGCGCCGGACGGTTTGCCAACCGATAGTCTTTTTCCATGGCCCCTCCTTGAACCGCCACCTTAATGTGGTGGAGGGGTTTCAGCGCCTGAGTGATCCTAGAGGCTATGCAGTCGGGGGCTAAATGCCCCTGGTAGGGTCTCCCAAGGCAAACAGGCTCTGGGTGACAGGTCAGACGAAGAGCTGTTCAAAAACCCTTATGACGAGGACTACAGCGATGCACGTGACATCGCCCGGTACCCCACCCTGGAGCAAGGCCTGGCGTTGGGGTTCGTCTGCGAGCGCCTGGTGGTCGGGCTCTTCCTCGCGGGACCCGGCCGGGCCCAGCCCGAAGGAGCGACGCGAGGCCATCCCCCAGTGGGCCCACCACCTGCAGGGGGAACCATGAGGGACCGGTGCATAGAGGATTGGGCAGCAGTCAGAGGCGGAGACCCCGGCGACCTGATCCGCGGGCACTTAGACTGGCTCTGGGGAGGTGGAACGTCACCTCACTGGCGGGGAAGGAGCCCGAGCTTGTGCGGGAGGTGGAGCGATACCGGCTAGAAATAGTTGGGCTCACCTCTACGCACAGTCAGGGCTCTGGAACCCAGCTCCTTGAGAGAGGCTAGACTCTCTTCTACTCTGGAGTGACCAGCGGGGAGAGACGAAGGGCGGGGGTGGGGCTGCTTGTCTCCCCTCAGCTCAGCCGTCTCGTGTTGGAGTTCACCCCGGTAGATGAGAGGATCGCATCCCTTCGCCTTCAGGTCGAAGGGAGGACTCTGACAGTTGTTTCGGCCTATGGGTACAGAGTACCAGGCCTTCTTAGCATCCTTGGGGAGGGTGTTAGAAAGCGCCCCTCCCGGGGATTCCATCATTCTGCTGGGAGACTTCAACGCCCACGTGGGAAACGACAGTGACACCTGGAGGGGCGTGATCGGGAGGAACGGGCCCCCAGCTCTGAACCTGAGTGGTGTCTCACTCTTGGACTTCTGTGCAAGTCATGGATTGTCCATAATGAACACCATGTTCTAGCATAAGGATGTCCATCGGTGCACCTGGCACCAGGACACCCTATGCCAAAGGTCGATAATCGACTTTGTAGTCGTATCTTCTGATCTTCGGCCGTATGTCTTGGACACTCGGGTGAAGAGAGGGGCGGAGCTGTCCACCGACCACCACCTGGTGGTGAGCTGGATACGCTGGAAGAGGAGGAAGCCTGAAAGACTCGGCAGGCCCAAACGTGTAGTGAGGGTCTGCTGGGAACGTCTGGTGGAACCCTCGGTCAGGGATGTGTTCAACTCCCACCTCCGGGACCGCTTCTCTCAGGTTCCGAGGGAGGTTGGAGACATGGAGTCCGAATGGGCTGTGTTCTCTGCCTCTATTATCGATGCGGCTGCCCGTAGCTGTGGCCATATCCCCGAACCCGGTGGTGGACACCGATAGTAAGGGATGCTGTCAAGCTGAAAAAGGAGTCTTATCGAGCTTGGCTGGCTTGTGGGACTCCTGAAGCAGCAAGCAGGTACCATGAGGCCAAGCGTGTCGCGGCCCGGGCGGTTGCAGAGGCAAAATCTCGGGCCATGGAAAAAGGTATGCTAATGTAAAATCTTTTATTAGCAAACTCTCAGAAAGAAAAGATGGCAGCGAGACTCACGCAAAATACCAAATTAAAATTCAATATTAATGTGGTTCAACCATCTGATTCCTCCTTTATGCTGTCTTTTGAAGTTTCTTCAATTGGTCTGGTCAAATATATTTTTCTTAGTTTCTTCTGAGCATTTTCATTTGGTTTGGTCAAATGTCTTCTGTATTAAAATAAGTATCCTCCTCTTGAGTGATATGTGAGTTACTTTGTTCTTCTGTGATGGAGAACCCAGACAAGAGTTCCCAGATGAGCAAAAACTTGCCCCTTTTAACATTTCCAGAATGGGATACTGGACTTCCATGTAAGAGACTGAAAGTGGTGACCTCATCATCCGAGCCTTGCAGGCCTTCCTGCCTCTAGACTTATCAGCAAAAGAAATTCTTTTGGCACTGTGATCTTTTTTAAAACTGTAATCACTTCATTTTATGGTTCAAACTATTTTTACAGGGAAAAATAACAGCCCTATTCCCCTGCTGATTGCTACATTTCTAACAAAAAATCAGGAAGCTGCTCCAGATTTCTTTATCATTTATGCCTTGTTTTTCTCATTAAAACATAATGCTTCTTTTTAATACCATAGAAAGGAGAGACTTAATCAGAGAATCATTTAAAATCTGCTCAGCCTCTGACACATATAGCTGGGGTATGTCTCTTCCAGGCAGAGGTTTACAGGAAGCGCTGTTGAGGCTAGGGTGTCACATTATTCCCTCATTTGCCAGACAGTCACTGTGGTGTTGGATGTAAATGATTTACTTTCTTTAATAATTCTTGTGGGGAAAAAGATTTAGGCCAGAATGAATTTCATATCTTCAGGTTGCTTGACAGGATCCACTCGCTCCAAGGGCAGAGTTTGGTGCTTTTACATGAAGTGTCATTTATTTAACCACCAATAGAAAGTTTTTCTGCTGTGTTTGTCTTTCCAGACCACTTTCAGGACTATGTTGAAAAAGAAGAGGATGTCTCTGACCAGCAGGAGAGGAATTCCAGTTTGGACCAAGAGAAACCAGAACCTCTGCAGATAAATGAAGAGCAGCAAGAACCAGAACTTCCCTGGACAAAAGAGGAAACCATGGAGCTCCCCATAGGTGAGCATGAAGAGCAGCTTGTTCTAAAGAAGCAGAGAGAACACTTTCCCATGTTTCATATGTGGAGAAAACTTTCCTAGAAAAGTACATTTAATGGTTCACATGAGAGCTCACACAGGTGAGAAGTTTTATGAATGTCAACCCTGTGGAACAATGTCCACAAAGAAATCTAGACTTGATAGGAACATCAAAGCCACCTATAAACCTCTTAAAAGCATCCCTACGTTATACTTTGTCAACATCATTTTCTCTATCTCTCATTTTGATTAAAAAAAAAATGAATGTCTCCATGGCGGCCTTTTCTAAAAAAGCAATCAATTTATGACACTTTGTCATCAATGTGCAACAGCTTAGATTGCAAAAGGTTAGGCAATTCTAAGCAGGCATTCTCTTCTTCTCATAACACCGGTTCATCAAAAGGCTAAAGGGCTTTTCCACCTCTTTTCTTACAATCTTAAGTGTTGTTAATCTGCTCTTCTTTAAAATCTATAGCAATCAGATGCTTCAAACCTGGTTTATAATATCCCAAGATAAAAGCAACATTTTTCAAACTTCCTTTTTGTTTTATTAGAGCATTTCTTCCTTGTGAAATTTCAATAAAGAGCCCTGGAAAGGCCTTTTTTTGCATCTGGGCCACATATTTAAGCTGGCATAAGCTAGATTGAAACACGTAGTTCAATTTAGTTCCAACACCATATAAATCTGGGTGTCGTTCTGTTGAACATATTAGCGAAAGAGAGGGGCATTCAGTGAAATTCTTCGAGCTGATTGGGTATCCACCTCCCGTGTCAAGCTTTTAGCCAATCACAGCTGCAGTAGCTGCTGAGATGTAACCGATTCTTGATTTGTTTTACGGTGTTAACTGATAAATCAAATTCTTACCAAATCCGGTTCCGAGGAAAACACAAACACATTTTTTCATCGACAAAAGAGATAATTGTGTCCTTTTGCTCATGGTATAGAGGGTATTCCAGTTAAACGGGCACGACATATTTGTGTTGCTTCAGCCTTCTGCCTCTGGTTGTAGTCAAACACGTCTCTCCGTTTCAAATAGTTCAAAAGGAACAATTCGCTTTATCATTATTCCTTTGCTACCCTGTATGATATCTAAATGCTTTAGACTTAAGATGTATTACTATGACGCACAATTTCTTCACCAAAGACGGAGTCATCAAATAGGCAGATGTTGAGCTGCATGAATCTTTGTCATGAGTTAAGTTTTAACTCTTGGTTTCAGAGTGAAGTAGAAATAAACTGGGGAGGGAAAAGATTGAACTTGTGTTTGTGATTGAAGTCAACAGTTCTTCTGCAGAATAATGTGTTGGAAAAATGTCATCATTGTGATATTCACTCTGCTTAACTTAAGATGTTTTGCATTACACATATTGTTTCTTAAGAGGTGCATACTGTCTTTTCATCATCCTTTTATACTTTTTCCACTATTTATTGTGTCTAAGGAGTAGGAGTCAGAGAAGGTACAATCTACCTCTGTACCTCTGAGGTCAGTGAAGATAAACAGTTGGATCGGACCAGAATGGATGGAGCTCTGGCTTTCTGGAGTGCACCTTTCTTTTCTTTTGGCCTTCTGTGATAAATGTGTGCATACCCTCTTTTGGGGCTTATCTGTAGGGTCACAGTGGGGCTTGGTGCTCCTTTCCAGCAGTCTGTGGGCAAACGACATGGCAAAACTTAGTTTGTTCAGCCACAAAAAAACAAAAAAAAACATCAAAAAAATATTTTAAACGTTTATTTAATGGTTAAGAATCTGCAAATAATCACATTTTAATGCTTTGTTGATAAAAGTGGAGGTCCAAACCTTGACAGATGGTTGAGCTTTAACCACTATTTTCTAGCCACTGATTGTGGTTTCAGAGCTGCAGTGCATGTTGGGAGAGGTAGTTCCAGTCTGTTTTTATGAGTTAGATCAACACAAGAATGATTAAAGTTTAATTAAGTTTCCTTTCTTTAACCCACAATAGAAAGTCTTTCTGCTGTGTTTGTCTTCCCAGACCGCCTGCAGGATTATGTTGGAAAAGAGGAGGATTATTCTAACCAGCAGGAGAGGAATTCCAGTGTGGACCAAGAGGAACCAGAACCTCTGCAGATAAAAGAAGAGCAGCAAGAACCAGAACATCCCTGGACAAAAGAGGAAACCATGGAGGTCCTCATTAGTGAGCAGGAAGAGCAGCTTGTTCTGAAGCAGGAGGCTGAAGATAAAGAAGAGGAAACTTTCCCATGTTTGACATGTGGAGAAAACTTTCTTAAAAAAGAACATTTAATGGTTCACATGAGAACTCACACAGGTCAGAAGATTTATGAATGTCTGTCCTGTGGAAAAATGTTCACAAAGAAATCTAATCTTGATAGACACATCAGAATCCACACAGGTGAGAAGCCTTTTTCCTGTACAATTTGTAACAAGAATCTTACTGAAAAAAGTCATTTGACTTCTCACATGAGAATTCACACAGGAGAGAATCTTTTTGTATGTCTGTCCTGTGGAAAAAGCTTCACTAAGGAATCTAATCTTGATAGACACATCAGAATTCACACAGGTGAGAAGCCTTTTTCCTGTTCCATTTGTAACAAGACTTTTACTGAAAGAAATAATTTGACTACTCACATGAGAATTCACACAGGGGAAAGGCCTTTTGAATGTTCGTCCTGTGGAAAAAGCTTCACACAGAAATCTGATCTTGATAGACATATCAGAATTCACACAGGTGAGAAGCCTTTTTCTTGTACCATTTGTAACAATAATTTTACTGTAAAAAGTAGTTTGACTAAACACATTAGAACTCATACAGGTGAGAAACCTTTTGAATGTCTGTCCTGTGGAAAACGCTTCACTTGTAAGTCTGATCTTAATAATCACATCAGAAATCACACAGGTGAGAAGCCTTTTTCCTGTACAATTTGTGGAAAAACTTTTACTTTAAAAAGTATTTTGACTACACACTTGAGAATTCACAAAGGTGAGAAGCTGTTCTCCCGAATGATTTGTGACAAAGGTTTCAAATGAGGAGGTAATTTTACAGAGGACATTTATTCATGCATGATGTGGAATGATTTATATTTTTAATAAAGCATTTGTTTCACATAATTCACAGCAGTTAGATGCCATAGGAAAGAACAGTAGAGGCGTTTTCCATGTTTGACTGGTGATAAAATGTCCATATAGAAACTCCTTCACCCCCTTACATGAGAAACTCACAGGTTAATGGCAAAGTTTTGTTAGTTAACTTAATTAACAGTTCTGTTTACATGGAAACTAGAACAGATGAGATGTTATATTGTAATTCTAATAAATATTCAGGTATTCAGAATATGTGGATGTGAAAAATTTTAAAGTTAATTATTTTGAGTCTCAGTAAATTTCATTTAGTTGGCCAAAATGAGAATGTTGCCCTAACAAAAATATTTCTTACTTTCTCTGTAATAAAGGAAAACATCTTGGTGACAGATGAAGCAAGTTTGCTAAACTATTGGTTGGATATATTCCAGAAACACTTTTATTCAGATTAAAATATCCTCAAATGAAAGTAAAGCAAAGGTAGAACAGTTTTAATGAGCTTTGCTCAGTTTTGCTGATGTTTTTGGAGGATTTTTTAAGAGGTCAGCTGCAAATGATGAGAGTTTAGCTAATTCAGTGTCTTGTTGGCTTTCATTAGCAATGCATCAATCAGCCCTGCTACGTGTGTTGTTGAATCCAGGCCCACCAAAACTCCAACTGTTTTTGGCCCAGTGTTAGAGCTATGGTCAATGGATATTAGAATGAAGTAGATCATCTATAGAGGAGTCTCAGATGAAGATTTGGGACATATATAAGTGTGTGTCAGTCTCAGAGTTAGTCAGCTACAAGCTAATTAATGTTGCAAAGTAGCTCCAGCCACCTTGAAAGGGGGTGCTGGGATTATGGGGTTAAACTACGGGACATCAAAGAACTCAGTTTAGAGGCTGGAGTCTGTAGTTCAGGTAAATTGAAGTCCTAAAATGATGAAACATGTTTGTTTAAAAAGATAAACAGGATTGATTATGTTATTTTTTTCTGATCAGTTTGAACCTGCTTTAACTTGGTAAAAAGTCTTTGTCTTAATAATTTATTGAAGAAATCTGAAATTTCTCTAGAAGTGTGAAATATCTGCTTTTTGGGGATTTTTTGAAAGTATAATTTTCCTTTGAACTAATTCTAAAAGTTTTGTCCTTGATTCTATAGATGTTCTATTTACCTGCTATAATTGAAAGTAACTATCACCTATTTTATACAACTGATTTTATGTATTATATTCAGCTGCACTTTGTTAGACCTTGGAAAATCTGTTCAAGCTGTGTTTATAATGTAGAAGAGGTCATTTTTAGAAAATTATTTGAATTTATTTTTGTATTATAAAAGAGAACTATAGTTTTGTTTCTGGTTGTTACAGATTTCCTTTTACTACAAATGTTGTTTTTGTACCATTTAGGTATAATAAAGCTCTTCATTAACCTTTGAGAAGCCTGTCTGAATCCGCCTGGAGGCAAAGTGTCCTCTATATGGAAATCTAAATATGCTCACCCTAATATATATACCTATTCTAAAAGAATTAGTTCTGTAGTTCCCTTTTTTAAGTCAACTGATGTTTGCAGGAGCTGTTTTGAACTAGACTACAGAGGGACTGCTGCAGTTTATGGATCATGTTACTTTGCAATTTGAACTTTATTAGGTAGATTCATTGAACCTCCTCACAACAATTTGGAGATAAAGGCTCTTTTTCTAAATTCAAATAATCCAGTACATTGTATGTTTGACCTCTACCATAAATTATGAGCATATTTACAAAAAATGATTTGATTTAAAATAATTCAATCTTGTTTAAATAAAAAACTTTGGTTTACCTACCATGTCCCCTTTTCTATGTTCTTCTGAAATAATTTTATGATTATAATAAAAATAATTAATAAAAAAAAACATTGAATCAGCACAGATATCTAGAAGATGGTCCAATAGATCTCATCAGAAAGAACTACATTAGATCATCATGCAGACAGCAGTGAGTGGGCGGAGCCAGGATACCTGCACAGGTGAGGAACAGCTTTCTGGAATAGAACTGCAAACATCCAAAGTTTCATAAATGTAGTGAACAGCTCAAGCTCTCTGCTATAAAACTCCAAAAATATGAAACTGAGGACAAAGAAAGAGTGAGCAGAAAGAGTCACACAGAGAACATGTCAGGAAATAAGGGACTTTGGTTAAACTCTGTGAGGTAATCTGATTTTGGATGGAGCAAAACTTTCTTCAACTCAATAGCTCCAAAGCCATCCTGGTTGGAACTCCTCATCAAACCAAATATTATCCATAACCAGCATCACCTTTCCTGGTACTAACATCCCGCTCTGATCAACAGTTATTATTTTTGGTTTAAAAATGGACTCCCAACTCACTTTTGAAGCCCATATAAATCAATTTCAATAACTCTTTGTGTCAATCGTTCTCTCAAAAAACAGAAGTTGGCTAACATCTGTGACATCTGTGCTCTCATCCAAAGCTAATGAGAAGTATTTGCAGTCATGCATGACTTGTTTAATTTTTACATCGATCGTCAAAAATCCTGCGTGTTAATGTGCTTAAGGACACACATTCAAAGTTTTTAGCCATATTGTCACCAATTGCTTTGGCCATTTTTACTGTTAACCACTTCTCCATCCAACAGTGGCTTCTTTGCCCTGGCAAGTTTGAGTTCCACATCATAACACGCTATGATGGCTGAAACTTGACACGTCGTAGTTATGAAAAAGTGCTGCTGTTTAAATACTTTCGATTTGAGGTCTGATACTAGCACGCTGGCAGCTCCAGTGTACTTCTCATACTTAACCTTATGCAAGGTGTTGTGATGTGGACTTAGGTTGTAATCTTTCGGGGCTGATAATGTCTCCAAGCAAATTAGACACATTGGCTTTCCTTTGAATTCGGTGAAAAGGTACTCTTCTTTCCATTTTATCTGGAAAATAAAATTTTCTCGGTCAAGTTTTCTCTTTATGCAACTGCTAGTGGCCATGTTGCAAAGCGGGCCCGTGCCCACTATTGTTTGTGTACGGTGCACCCTCTATTGGTCAAAAGTACAATCATGGCCAAAAGTATTGAAAATGACACAAATATTATATTTTCACACGATCTTGTGACCTCAGGTTTTTATGTGTGTATGTCAGGTGTTGTCATCACATACAGAAATCCAATTGCAATCATATTATGAGTAACAAAAGCTTTTAATGACAGAATGAGTTAATGCAACAAGTCAATATTTGCAGTGTTGACCCCTCAGAGGGGGTTTATCAGAAAAAATGACTTTACTCCAGTCCTCAGCAGTCCACTTCCTGTACCTTTTGCAGAATATCAGTTTGTCCCTAAAGTTTTTCCTGGAGAGAAGTGGCTTCTTTGCTGCCCTCCTTGAGACCAAGCCTTGCTCCAAGAGTCTCCGCCTCACAGTGCGTGCAGATGCACTCACACCTGCCTGCTGTCATTCCTGAGCAAGCTCTGCACTGCTAGTATCCCGATCCGGCAGCTGAAACACTTTTAGGAGACGGTACTGGCGCTTGCTGGTCTTTCCTGGGCGTCCTGGAGCCTATTTGGCAATAATGGAACCTCTCTCCTTGAAGTTCTTGATGATGCGATAGATTGTTGACTGAGGTGCAAACTTTCTAGCTGCGATTCTCTTTCCTGTTAGGCCATTTTTGTGCAGTGCAATGATGACTGCACCTGTTTTTATAGAGATAACCATGGTTCACAGAAGAGAAACAATGATGCCAAGCACCAGCCTCTTTTTAAAGTTTCCAGTGGTGTCATTCTTACTTAATCATGACAGATTGATCTCCAGCCCTGTCCTCATCACCACCCACACCTGTGTTAATGGAGCAATCACTGAAATGATGGTAGCTGGTCCTTTTAAGGCAGGGCTGCAATGATGTTGAAATGTGTTTTGGGGGATAAAGTTCATTTTCTAGGCAAATATTGACTTATTGATTAATTGCTGTTACGCTGATCACTCTATATAACATTCTGGAGTATATGCAAATTGCCGTTTTGAATAATTCTCAAAACTTTTGGCCATTACTGTATAATTACTATTTATTTTTTATTAAATAATTAAATTATTATTGATCTATTCGCTGAGTGATGACGAAGGCCGTGTGCGGCCCCTGGGCGGCCAATCTCCCATCCCTGATGTAGGAGATGATCCTGCTGGCCTACTCTTCATCTCTAAATCTCTTCATGAAATACTCCTCCTTCTGTGGGTCAGTGAAACCCCTGACCTCTGTCACCATGTCAACACACTCAGGAGGGATCTGATTGGCTGCTGCAGGTCATGGAGTTATCCAGAGGAGAGCAGAGGAAAGCAGTTTCCCCCTGATGAGGTTTGTCAGCAGAAATCCACTGAGGTGGATTCTGTAACATCAGTCAGGATCTCCTTGTTCTGAAAGTCCAGAATAAGTTGACTCTCATCCAGACCACCAAAGATGAACAGAACCTGGAAATGATCAAATGGAGATGGAGAAACAAATTAGTTTATCTTCTAGTTGTCTGTTTTAATTTGTCTAGTCTTAAACTGATGATCGAACCCCTTTAGCGCAGCAGCTTTATTCTCAACTGATAATTTCTGAGCTTCTGTTCAGCTTTTTATGGTAATACAGGTCATGGTGCTTTCAAGGACCTTTTTATTAATGTAGTAATCCTCACTGAATTTCCTATTAAACATTCATCTTGTTATAATCATCAAGCTTCCTCCCAGCAGCAGGTCAATGATCATGTATTTCTGATGACATGTAGCGGCTGCTGAAGGAGACTGTGGAGCAGTTTGCTAATAATCAGACTGATGATCATTTTGAATAAACACAGATGAACTTTAGAAGCTTTAGAGACTTTAGAAGTGTGAATTTGTTATTTAAGTAGAAGTATAGATACTGCAGTTTAAAAACACCCTGGTAAAAGTTGAATTTGACCTCTACATATATATATATATATATATATATATATATATATATATATATATATATATACATGTGTATATATATATATATATATATATATATATATATATATATATATATACATGTGTATATATATATATATATATATATATATATATATATATATATATATATATATATATATATATACATGTATATATATGTATATATATATATATATATATATATATATACATGTATATATATGTATATATATATATATATGTATATATATATATGTATATATATATATATATATATATATATATATATATATATATATATGTATATATATATATATATGTATATATATATATATGTATATATATATATATATGTATATGTATATATATATATATATATATATATATATATATGTATATATATATATATATATATATATATATATACATGTATATATATACATGTATATATATATATATATATATACATGTATGTATATATATATGTACATATATATACACACATATTTAAAATTAAAGGAACACTTTGCAAACACATTAGATCTCAATGGGGCAAAAAAATCATGCTGCTTATTTCTACTGATATGGACTGGGTAATGTGTTAGGAACAAAAGGAAGCCAAGTTATTTGATGTAGCCTACAGAGGGCTGGATTCAAAGACACCCCAAAAATTACAGTGAAATAATGATGGTTAGTCCTTTTTGCTGAAATTTCATTGCAGCAACTCAAAATGGTATTCAGTAATTTGTATGGCCCCCATGTGCGTTTATGCATGCCTGACATTGTCTGGGCATACTCCTAATGACACGACAGATGGCGTCCTGGGGTATCTCCTCCCAGTTCTGGACCAGGGCATCACTGGACAGCTATAGGTGCAACCTGGCGGCATTGGATGGATGGAAACATAATGTCCCAGAGGTGTTCTATTGGATTAAGGTCAGGCGAGCGTGGGGGCCAATCAATAGTATCAATTCCTTCATCCCCCAGGAACTGCCTGCATACTCTCGCCACATGAGGCCGGGCATTGTTCTGCACCAGGAGGAACCCAGGACCCACTGTACCAGCATAGGGTCTGACAATGGGTGCAAGGATTTCATCCTGATACCTAATGGCAGTCAGGGTGCTGTTGTCTAGCCTGTATAGGTCTGGGCGTCCCTCCATGGATATGCCTCCCCAGACCATCACTGACCTACCACCAAACCGGTCATGTTGAACGATGTTACAGGCAGCATAACGTTCTCCACGGCTTCTCCAGAACCTTTCACCTTTGTCACATGTGCTCAGGGTGAACCTGCTCTCATCTGAAAAAGAGTCAGAAAAGTTGAGGAGGGGAAAAAATGTCAATGGCTGCCATCTGTAAAACCATTCCTGTTTTGTTTGAATGTAAAAACATGTTTATTAACTTCTTTCTAAAATACTGTTCTTAGAAGCCAATTCTTTAAAAAATGAAAACCAAAAGAAAACTGCAGTGGCTGAGGTTTCCGTCCAAAGGAGCGCTATGGGGACGACATCCAAACACAGCAAAGCAAAAAAAAAACCCTTTGACACACCAGACGCGGTGAGATAACCCAAACCCAGGAATCACGGAACACAAGAGAGGTAGACACAGTCACCACACCGACGCCAGACCCCAGCAACTGCAAACAGAAAAACTGTTAAACACAGCTAATTTAAACACACCAAAATAAACAAACAATATTTTAGAAATAAATCTTCAAGTTTAGAAAGAATCAAAACATTTGTAAGCAAAATAAAAATAAAAAAAAGAAACAAAGAAATAAACTAATCGATGTAGAAAAAACAAAGATTAATAAAATCATCAAGGCTGGGTGCGGTCCTCCTGCCACGCCACGATCTGCGGCATACTGGGTACGCCGAGGCCACACCCCAAATGCTGGGCCGTAACAGTCCAAGTTTAAAGCAGGTACACCACCGAATCCAGGTAAAGAGACAAGGGAGTCCAATAAAAAGATCCAAAAAAGAAGAGAACAGAGCAGCAGTGGTCCAAAGATGAGATGGACCTTTTAGTCCACCCAACCGCACCCACACACACACTGGCGATGAGGACCAGGAGAGCGGTAGCGTGGCGCGTTACCACCAGCAATCGGAGCAGTTGTACGAGTTGCGATCCGTTGCCTTTTTTCTCTTGGTCAAAAACCCACATGAGCCACACGGTGGTGATACACAGCTGACACATGTCAAAATGAGCACAGCTGCCCTTTATATACCCCGCCCACTTTGCCCGACTGGAACTCCACACCGGCAAATAATCATTATGGAAATACTAATATTTCCATACCACTACACTTTATTTTGGTTTTTGTGACAGAGAGCTTCAATTTTCGATTCGATTTCACTTGGAATCCAGAGGTTTTGAGTTCGAACCCCACTTCCACAGACTGCCACTCTGGGTCCCTGAGCAAAGACCTTTAACACCACACTGCTCCCCGCGCGAAGCACAATGGCAGCCCACTGCTCCCCAAGTGGACGGGTTATATGCACAGAGTTCATTTCATTGCTCAGTGCGTCCTTGGGATTGCTTCAAATGTTGGAAGTCAAAGCTTTATTTATAAAATTCTGATTTAATATGGTAAATGTCATGTACTTATATAGTGCCTTTATTCAAGTTAGGAGACTTGACCAAAGCACTTTACACTACATTCATTCACCCATTCACACACACACACACACTGATGGTGGCAAGCTACATTGTAGCCACAGCTACCCTGGGGTTCACCGACAGAAGCGGGGCTGCCGTACACTGGCGCCACCGGGCCAGGTGAAGTGTCTTGCCCAAGGACACAACGACACTGATAGTCAGAGTCGGGGCTTGAACCGTCAACCCTTCGATTTCAGGGCAAACTCCTACATCCAACGCCACTGTCGCCCCAATATGCTGCTATATCTTTATTTATTGTGTTTGGCACTAATGGTTTCCATAAAATTAAATTGGTAGTTGAATTTTGGAGAATCTAAGCTTTCTTAGGATGTATAACATGTCTATATTGGTAAAAGTTTAAGCAAAGTTATTTTCAAACTTCCTGCTGTGTTTAATGTAAATATGCATGGAACAACAGCAATCAGGCAGATGTTAAGAGGTAGGGGGGAAATAAAAAAAAAAATTGTAACTGAAATTAATAAGAAAGAAAATCAGAGATTTTATTTTAAGGCAATTTTGCCCAGCCCTAATCCCTAATAACCTCCTGTTTTATTTTATACAACCCACAAGCATTGCTTATCCTCTATATAGGATACCATCAGGAAATTGATGAATCGAAGAATTTTCTTTCCACACATATGCTAATGTGTGAGGATCTTTTATTAGCAAACTCTCTGATAGAGCAAAGATAGCAGCAAGACTCAAGGAAAATGTCAAATCAATATTATAATGGTTTAACCATCTGACCCCTTTTTTATGCTCTCTATTGCAGTTTCTTCGATTACGGAGCCCCCTAGGGGACATGGGGAATTTTTTTTCTTTTGCGTTCCCTCGCAATACTTTTGCGTTACCTCGCAATACTTTTGCGTTCCCTCGCAATACTTTTGCGTTACCTCGCAATACTTTTGCGTTCCCTCGCAAAAACTTTTGCGTTCCCTCGCAAAACCTTTTGCGTTACCTCGCAATAGGGCTTGGTCGTCGTGACGTCACCACTTTGCGTGTTTGCCATGTTGACGGCGCACTTTACGGCTTCCTTAGACTGTTGCCTGTGACTAACGCGTACTGTTCTCCCTCTTAGCCGTGTTTTATTTCGTTTAATTTCACCGTAACTTGATTTCAACCATGGTAAACCGTTGCTGTATTGTGGGCTGTAACAGCGCATCACATGATCGCCGAGGGAAAAACCTACAAAATGGGATAACTTTCCACCGCTGTCCTGCCTGGAGGCGTAACCATGGAGACCAAGTTTCACAGATAACAAAGAGTCGTCGGCTAGCTTGGATCGCGGCTGTAAGACGACAGAACATAACTTTCCACAGTATCCTGATGTCAATGAGAGTGTGTTCCCTGCATTTTCATTCTGGTAAGTTAAAGATGCACGGTTTTATTTTATAGCCTACAGTGTTTCCTTCCTTCATCCGTGGCACCACATACAAGCATGAACGCGCGCCCAGAGACTGTTGATATAGCATTTTCATCCTCGTTGGTTGATATAGCATTTTATCCTCTTTGGTAGAACACACTGCCAGTTCCTACAAGGACAGGGACATCCCTCTCCATTTTCAAAAAAAACCCTGAGGTTGACAGCTGTCATAGCACCACTTATAAATTTTGCTGATCCTAGCGCTTACCAGCCGTCTTGTAATGTAATGTAATCATATAATACAATTTAATAATGTGTATATTGAGGATCATTGATAACATTATGGTTCTATATGTGTTCAACACTGCTGCTGTGGATAATAATTTTAAATTGTGTCACCAGGAAAACCAGCAAATGAAATGTACACCTCGCATCCGGATTGGGCACCATCACTACACTTGGGCCACACTGAGATAAAGGCCACACAGACTGCACGCTATGAGAGACAGGAAAAGAGAAAATGGCAAAGGACTGACAGTACACCTGCGATGGATGAGACAGCTATTGATGACCTTGTTCCACCCGGTAAGCCTTACAGAGCCAGCAGATTCAACACCGTATGTTGCTTTTGTGGCTTTTTCAGCTGCATGATGCACATTTAGCTAAAAGATGTCCTTATTTTATCCATAGTGGAGACACCAGCACCAGCTGAGGATGGAGCTGAGCAGACACCGCTGACAGAATGTGACTTCTGTCAGCGCCGGCGTGCTGAAATCAACCGGCTGCTGGAGGAGAACAGGACCCTGAAACGTGAGCTTGGCCAGAGAAAAATGGATGAAGATTTCCTGAAGGAAGACACCGTCAAAGTGAAATACTACACTGGACTTCCACACCTTAAAGTCAACCACTTTATTCTGGTGTTTATGAATTACTGTATTAAAGAAAAGATTGATGCTCAATATGGAATTGACAATTTCTTTGTATCAACAATACACTCTAAGCAAACATTTAACAAGTGGGTTGTTTTTTAGCCATAGGTGTGTTTTGCATCCATACCCAAAAGCAAGAGGTCTCAAACGATCAGATCCTTTTCAGTGTTTATTTGCAAGTAGTGAAACTTGAGAACACAGTGTAGCGCAGAACAGAGCAGTGCAGTTTGAATGCTTGTAGGTAAATGGTTACAAATAAAAAAATGGACGCGATGAAAATGCAGTGCAATTACTTACAATAACATAGTATGTATTTATACAAAATGTTCAATCCTATTAATAAGTCGGTCTTAATGAAACATCAATGGAGAAATGGAAAGTGGAGATATTGCAAATTATTATTATACAAATTGTAGTTATAGTAAACATTAACAGTTAAACACTGTTAGTGCAAATTCTTATATAAGTATTTATAATAATATGCATTACTTAAATTGTATAAATAAAGGCTGCGATGCAATATGTCATGATATACAATAATATAATCTATAATTTTATAATATAACAACGTGCAATAATATGCAAATATAACAATACAATGTAATAATACAAAATACTATGCTTTTTATAAAAAATGTCTATGTATAAAAAAAATTCCAAAGTAATAAAAAATACGTATTTATGAAACATCAATTACAAACATAAAAATTGGAGGTAGATCAAATTAAGTAATAACAGATATCAATAACATTTGAAGTAGTGCAAATTATTACCGGTACTATAGTACACATTAAAAAACAATGTTAGTGCAATGTCTTATATAATTACTTTTAACAATATGCATTTCTTAAATTGTATAAATAAAGGCTGCGATGCAATATGTCATGATATACAATAATATAATCTATAATTGTATTGTAATATAACGACGTGCAATAATATGCAGCTGCAATGTCTTTCACTGTCTCACAGTGCTGGAGAAGGACAGCTGGTGGAGCATTTTCAAACTTTGGGTCGCGCAGACGGTCTTGCAGGGGTTTTGGGATCACAGCTGGCTGGACAGGAGCAGCATAGTTGTGAAAGTAGGGCTTCACTGTGGACATACAAACTGACCTATGGTTCTGAAGAACAGGGAACATTGACGATAAGTCGTCCAATGTGGCTTGGGCAGTGCGTCTGCTGGCCCGTGTCCGTAGGCCAGGCATGGGAATGTTGTCATCGATGACTCTGTCCAGAGCAATCCTCTGCGCTTTGGATGAAGTGAAGTCCATCTTGTGGGCGACTTCACCGCTGACTTTGTTGATACCTGCTGGTATTTTCCAATAAGCTGGCACATCTGTCACAGTCTTTTTCCCACGGATGCGGACTGCTGCCTCAATCATAAACAGCAGAGCCCCAACATGTGTACATGCCTCTGCAATTCCAGCCATGCATGTACAGTGTGCACAGCAAACCTGCCCATCGTCAGCAATGATGACCCATGGCTTCAGGGGAGTCTCATTAATGCGCTGAGAGTGCAAGACCTGAGGAGAAAAAAAATAGACATAAATTATGCAGGTAAGGACACCATTATATTTCATTCTATGCAGGAAAGCAAACGTTAACCTCAACCCCTCATGCATGTGTATACATATCATATAAATCACAGTTATACAACAGTAAAGTATAACAACCACGCTGTTATATTGTTATATCACTTAAAAGAAAGGGAAATTAAATGAGCACAGGACATTTAAACCTGCATAATACCTCTGACTGAATGATTTAAGCTCAAAGTTACCATACTTTGATTAGATTAGAAGATGGTTCCGAAAACCTGTTAGGACACATTTTTTTTCTAACACTAAGTATCAAACAAATGCTGATTTCTATTTCAGCAAATTATTCTTAAAATTTTTTTTAATATTTTGAATAATGTTTTGATGAAGATTTGAGATTCCTTTCACTGAATGAATGGTCACAAAGCTAGTGTTAAGCTTGAAGTCTCTGGCCAAGCTCACGTTTCAGGGTCCTGTTCTCCTCCAGCAGCCGGTTGATTTCAGCACGCCGGCGCTGTCTGCTCAGCTCCATCCTCAGCTGGTGCTGGTGTCTCCACTATGGATAAAATAAGGACATCTTTTAGCTAAATGTGCATCATGCAGCTGAAAAAGCCACAAAAGCAACATACGGTGTTGAATCTGCTGGCTCTGTAAGGCTTACCGGGCGGAACAAGGTCATCAATAGCTGTCTCATCCATCGCAGGTGTACTGTCAGTCCTTTGCCGTTTTCTCTTTTCCTGTCTCTCATAGCGTGCAGTCTGTGTGGCCTTTATCTCAGTGTGGCCCAAGTGTAGTGATGGTGCCCAATCCGGATGCGAGGTGTACATTTCATTTGCTGGTTTTCCTGGTGAGACAATTTAAAATTATTATCCACAGCAGCAGTGTTGAACACATATAGAACCATAATGTTATCAATGATCCTCAATATACACATTATTAAATTGTATTATATGATTACATTACATTACAAGACGGCTGGTAAGCGCTAGGATCAGCAAAATTTATAAGTGGTGCTATGACAGCTGTCAACCTCAGGGGTTTTTTTTTAAAATGGAGAGGGATGTCCCTGTCCTTGTAGGAACTGGCAGTGTGTTCTACCAAAGAGGATAAAATGCTATATCAACCAACGAGGATGAAAATGCTATATCAACAGTCTCTGGGCGCGCGTTCATGCTTGTATGTGGTGCCACGGATGAAGGAAGGAAACACTGTAGGCTATAAAATAAAACCGTGCATCTTTAACTTACCAGAATGAAAATGCAGGGAACACACTCTCATTGACATCAGGATACTGTGGAAAGTTCTGTTCTGTCGTCTTACAGCCGCGATCCAAGCTAGCCGACGACTTTTTGTTATCTGTGAAACTTGGTCTCCGTGTTTGCGCCTCCAGGCAGGACAGCGGTGGAAAGTTATCCCATTTTGTAGGTTTTTCCCTCGGCGATCATGTGATGCGCTGTTACAGCCCACAATACAGCAACGGTTTACCATGGTTGAAATCAAGTTACGGTGAAATTAAACGAAATAAAACACGGCTGAGAGGGAGAACACAGGCAATAGTCTAAGGAAGCCGTAAAGTGCGCCGTCAACATGGTCACGACGACCAAGCCCTATTGCGAGGTAACGCAAAAGGTTTTGCGAGGGAACGCAAAAGTTTTTGCGAGGGAACGCAAAAGTATTGCGAGGTAACGCAAAAGAAAAAAAATTCCCCATGTCCCCTAGGGGGCTCCGTACTTCGATTGATCTGGTCAAATTTCTTTTTCTTCGTTTCTTCTGAGCATTTTAATTCAGTTTGGACAAATGTCTTCTGCAGTAAAGGAGGTATCCTCCTCTTGAGTGATATAGCTGAGTTACTTTGCTCTTCTGTGATGGGGAACCCAGACAAGAGTTCCCAGATGAGCAAAAACTTGCCCCTTTTAACGTTTCCAGAATGGGATATTGGACTTCCATGTAAGAGACTGAAAGTGGTGACCTCATCATCCGAGCCTTCCTGCCTCTAGTACAGTCTAGACTTTTTAGAAAAAGAAATTCTTCTGGCACTGTGATCTTTTTTAAAACTGTACTCACTTCATTTTATGGTTCAAACTATTTTTACAGGGGGGGAAAAACAGCCCTATTCCCCTGCTGATTGCTACATTTTTAACAAAAAAAATCAGGAAGCTGCCCCTGATGGCTTTATCATTTAGGCCTCTCATTAACACATAATGCTTCTTTTTAATACAATAGAACAGAGAATTTTCATTAGAGAATCATTTAAAATCTGCTCAGCCTCTGACACTGAGCTGGGGTATGTCTCTTCCAGGCAGAGCTGTACAGGAAGCGCTGTTGAGGCTAGGGTGTCACATTACTCCCTTATTTGCCAGAAAGTCACTTTTGTGTTGGATGTAAATGATTTACTTTCTTTAATAAATCTTTGTGGGGGGGGGGGGGGGGTTGGGGGGTGGGGTGGGGGGGGAATTAGTCCAGAATGAACTTCATAACTTCAGGTTGCTTGACAGGATCCACTGGCTCCAAGGACAGAGTTTGGTGCTTTTACATGAAGTGTCCTTTATTTAACCACCTATAGAATGTCTTTCTGCTGTGTTTGTCTTTCCAGACCACTTTCAGGACTATGTTGAAAAAGAAAAGGATGTCTCTGACCAGCAGGAGAGGAATTCCAGTTTGGACCAAGAGGAACCAGAACCTCTGCGAAGAACAGCAAGAACCAGAACATTCATGGGCAGAAAAGGAAACCAAGGAGCTTCCCATAGGTGAGCATGAAGAGCAGCTTGTTCTGAAGCAGCAGACTGACAATACAGGAGAGAACAATTTCCCATGTTTGACATGAGGAGAAAACTTTCCTAGAAAAGTACATTTAATGGTTCACATGAGAACTCACACAGTTGAGAAGTTTTATGAATGTCAATCCTGTGGAACAATGTCCACAAAGAAATCTAGACTTGATAGGAACATCAAAGCCACCTATAAACCTCTTAAAAGCATCCCTACGTTATACTTTGTCAACATCATTTTCTCTATCTCTCATTTTGATTAAAAAAATGAATGTCTCCATGGCCTCCTTCTCTAAAAAAGCAATCAATTCATGACACTTTGTCATCAATGTGCAACAGCTTAGATTGCAAAAGGTGAGGCAATTCTCAGCAGGCATTCTCTTCTTCTCATAACACTGGTTCAGCAAAAGGCTAAAGGGCTTTTCCACCTCTTTTCTTACAATCTTAAGTGTTGTTAATCTGCTCTTCTTTAAAATCTATAGCAATCAGATGCTTCAAACCTGGTTTATAATATCCCAAGATAAAAGCAACATTTTTCAAACTTCCTTTTTGTTTTATTAGAGCATTTCTTCCTTGTGAAACTTCAATAAAGAGCCCTGGAAAGGCCTTTTTTTGCATCTGGGCCACATATTTAACGTGGCATAAGCCAGATTGAAACACGTAGTTCAATTCTGTTAAAACAACATATAAATCTGGGTGTCGTTCTGTTGAACATGTTAGCAAAATGGAGGGTATTTCAGTAAAATTCTTCGAGCTGATTGGGTACCCACCTCCCATGTCGATCTTTTAGCCAATTACAGCTGCAGTAGCTGCTGAGATGTAACAGATTCTTGATTTGTTTTACGGTGTTAACCGATAAATCAACAGCTGCAACATATGAATCAAGATGGTATAACCGAAAATTTGATTCACAGTTGATTGGTCGAATTCAGGTGTACAGGCTGAAGTATACCTAACTGGCCTGCATAAGATAACAGATAAAAAAACCAACAGATTTTAAGACAGGATTTTTTTTTATACATAGAAATTTTCTAACTTTTGACCATACCATCTGATAAAGAGTACATTTATATGCATGTTTCAGTCAGAATGATTTGCCATTTAAATATTATTTCCCTATGGTTTTTTCACCATCTTCAACTTGAAAATGTTGTAGCATTAGAAACATGCTGCCAATCCAGCAACAACGTTCTGGTTTTGGACCCACAACCACTGGTCCCTGAAAAGCTCAGCGTTCAGGCTGTTGCTGGGAGAACATCGCCTCAAGAAGAAAAATAATCCCAGAATGTTCATTCAAATTATCCACTAACATTATTCTCAACAATCTTAACTTGGAGGTAAACTTTAAAACATAAAAAGACCTAAATCCCTTCTGAGCAGTAAATCTTATAATACACTTGGAATTCTTGTCTCCTTTGCACAGTTCTGTATTATTTTCATTCTCTATACTTTATTTATTGTTCTTCTGCTGCTCTTTGGAAATGTAGAACGGAAACTTTGTTATAAACAGAACTGACAAAGACTCCTAGAAAGGTGTGGAAACGTCTTCAGAAAAACTGAGCCAAAGTTCTGTTAACTTCGCTTTGAGCCCGTTTTCTGGTCGCCATGAACCTGAGGACCGAGAATTTACACAGGTGTCTCCATCATGGACTAAAACTGGTAGTTGGTTCCACAGGAGAGGAGCCTGATAACTAAAAGATCTGCCTCCCATTCTACTTTTAGAAATTCTAGGAACCACTAGTAAACCTGCAGATTGAGAGCGAAGTGCTCTGTTAGGAACAATCAGATCTCTGATATAAGATGGAGCTTGGCCATTTAAGGCTTTATATGTGAGAAGGAGAATTTTAAATTCTATTCTGGATTTAACAGGAAGCCAGTGAAGAGAAGCCAGGATAGGAGAGATATGATCTCTCTTTTTCATTTTCATCAGAACTCTTGGCTGCAGCATTTTGGATCAGCTGAAGGCTTTTAACTACAGTTTGTGGACTTCCTGATAGTAAAGAATTACAATAGTCCAGCCTTGAAGTAACAAATGCATGGACTAGTCTATCATCAGAAAACTGAAAGAACAGACAGAAAAGAACTTGAGATCCATTTAATTCCTCTAATAGTAGAACTAAAATCAGTTTCTCTATATTTGTTGTAACTAACATTTATCTTCTATGCTTTGTCTTCCTCTGGGATCGGCCTATTAATATTAATTGATGATGTCAGACATGATGGAAGCAGCAAATGAATCCAGAAATCTACAGAAACATCCTGACTCCCAATTTACAGATAGATGCCACTAAAATAATTAGATCTCCATCATTAAACGGCAAGAAAAAGAGGCCATCATGCAATAAAACAGGAAGTGAAAGGAATGTGGACCCTGTCACTGGGCGGGGGAGTCTTTTAGAAGCAGATCTAAGAACTCTCAGCAGTGAGAACTGGTAAAGGTTTATTCTGATATTGTTGGAGACATGAGGGTCTGGTCTGGAGATGGTTCAGCAGAGGCTCACTACAAAGGAGACAGAAGGTTATATGGTGGAGCTGATGTTGTTCAGAGGATGAAAGTTCAACCTTACTTGTAGTCTGAAGATGGATGAACAGGGGAGGGTGAGCAGAGTCCAGATGAAGGCTTTAGCAGTGAGGTGTGTTACAGGTGGTGGCCACTGACATTTATCCCCTCCTCATCTTTTCTGACTCTTTTTCACCAGTTTTGCATTTGGCTAGGGTCACTGTCACTACTGTTAGCATGAGGCGCTACCTGGACCCTACAGAGGTTGCACAGGCAGTCCAACTCCTTCAGGATTAGAGATGTCCCGATCCAGGTTTTTGCACTTCCGATCCGATACTGGCCGATACCAGCCTATCCCAGCATGTATTTAAGTTTAAGTTAAAGTATTTAGCCTTAGTTGTAAGACTCGTGTTGAAAAGGGTTTTAGTACTCTTGATAACATCTAGCCAGTTGAATTAGGTGAGATTGAATAAAACACAATGCTTGGTAACAACAAACTTACCTGTTTATTAAGAGATAAACACAAACTGGACAAAATTATGAATAGCAATCTAATATTGCACAGTGAACAGTAAAACCGTAAACAGTTAAAGGTGCAAGTATTACTGTAAGTTTTAATAAAAATGCAAAACAGACAAGAGTGGAAAATAGTCTATTAACTTAGAATCAGGACTCTACTCTTGAAAAAAGACACTGCTTAAAGGAGAAGTTCACTTTTTAACACTTTAAGCCCATTTTCTGTAGTGTCCAGGATGAAATCGAATGATCGACACCAAACTTTTGACAATTGGTCCTGTCTCTGCTTTTTGGCTCATTTAGAATCCCCCCCTGGCTGCTTTAGAATGGCTTGCATAGTGCATGTCCGATAATGTCCTTAAAACAACCTTAAACGTTCTTTTTTTAAAATATGCTACTCACCGGGTCGTCAGCGCTGTTCAATGACGTTCCAAAAAAAGTTTCGTAAAGAAAAAACGTTCCTGTAGTGTTTTATTTAGCATTTTGTAAATCCCATTGAGTTCTGTTGGAATAGTCAATATTCCCCTGCCACCGGAAACGGAAATGGGGCCTGTTTACACAGTTGTAGTCTTTTCGCTTCACTCTGTGTACTCCGACGTCGAGAATCAAGAATCCACCTTTCGTATTCCATTTTCAGAGTTTTTTAAAGTGTTTAACAGAGACGTTAGCACCTCGACGTCGGAGTACACAGAGTGAAGCGAAAAGACTACAACTGTGTAAACAGGCCCCGTTTCCGTTTCCGGTGGCAGGGGAATATTGACTATTCCAACAGAACTCAATGGGATTTACAAAATGCTAAATAAAACACTACAGGAACGTTTTTTCTTTACGAAACTTTTTTTGGAACGTCATTGAACAGCGCTGACGACCCGGTGAGTAGCATATTTTAAAAAAAGAACGTTTAAGGTTGTTTTAAGGACATTATCGGACATGCTCTATGGAAGCCATTCTGGAGCAGCCAGGGGGTGATTCTAAATGAGCCAAAAAGCAGAGACAGGACCAATTGTCAAAAGTTTGGTGTTGATCATTCGATTTCATCCTGGACACTACAGAAAATGGGCTTAAAGTGTTAAAAAGTGAACTTCTCCTTTAAAAAAAAATCAGTGCAAATAATAGTTACACAAAAATGCCTTATACTCCCCAATGTCCTCCACACCTAGTCTCCATCTACACATCGTGCAGGATAAAATAATCCCACACGGCTGACATTTTCCCTGCTATCTTCCAATTCACCTGTTTTAATGGTTAGGCCGGGAGACAGACCCAAAAAGACCTGTGGATGTGTTGAAGGTGTTCTGGAAAATACAGACCGGATTCGGGGAACACTGGCGCAAAATAGTGGAATGGATTGTTTCAATCGCCGAAACTGGAAAATACGGACCGGATTTGTTTTTAAAAACTGGATCGGCAGTCTGGATCTGCATTTTTACATGCTTTGCCGATATGCATTTTTTTGCCAATATCAGCGTCCGATCCGATACGTGGATCGAATCGGGACAAGCCTATTCAGGATGGCACATCAATAAGTGCCATTGCCAGAAGGTTTGCGTAGAAAAGGGGACATGGCAATTAAGGCAAAGTTTCATTTAAAAGAATGTAATTATTTTTAAATCTAATAATTTTATGTAATTATGCTCGTGTTTTATAGCAGAGGAGGTCAAACAGACAACGTACTGAATTCTTTGTATTTAGATAAAGAGTCTTTATCTCCAAATTGTAGTTCATTGTGCCTAAAAACCCATCAGGAGGTTAAGTGAATCTCCGATAAAATTCAAAAACATGAAGTAACATGATCCATAAACTTCTGTCATCCCTCTGTGTTCAAAACAGCTCCTGCAAAAATCAGTTGGCTTCAAAATGGGAACTACAGAACTAATTCTTTTAGAATAGGTTTATATATATTAGGATGAGCATATTTAGATTTCCCTAAAGAGGACACTTTGCCTCCAGACGGATTCAGACAGACTTCTTAAAGGTTAATGAACAGCTTTATTATACCTAAATGGTACAAAAAGAAAATTTGTAGTAAAATGAAATCCGTAGCAACAAAATGTTAACTCTTTTACAATACATACATTAAATCAAATAATGTTCTAAATAAGACCTCTTCTGTATTAGAAAATACAGCTTCAGCAAATGTTCCCGGGTCTAACAAAGTACTCACTCAGCTTTGCAGAATAACTCACCTCTCAGAGCTTTTTCAGGTTTTTCAGTGTCCATGTGAGCTTTGAGATCTCCAGCACCTTTATTAGACACTGAAACTAATGATCCAGCTTTGCACACGGTGCACTCAGCCTCCCACTGGACTCCAAAGGTTTTCTGGAGTTCATCTGTGAAGCTGCACTTTGGTTTCAGCATTTTGGAATGATTTTTAGTAAATACAAACATCAGATTTGGTTCCCTTCAGGCTGCATTGTGAACACAGCCATAGTTAGATCCTTCATTTCTCTAGTTGCTTGGTTGTAGTGGCTCTGGACACACACAGTTATAGCAACTGAAACACTTATTTTATCAGGTGCCAAACTAACTGGGCCAGAATGCGTACCTACATTATTTCCTAATCTAAGTTCTCCAACAAGCAAAGGAGGATTTATCCAATGGCCAGATTTGAACACACTCAGGCTCTAAAAAGCAAAAAGATTAATGCTGACGGAGGAGCAACAGGAAAGACTGGAGAAGACAGAAGGTGAATGACATTAAACTATTTATTTTACAGCTTTAGTTTGGCTGAAAATATCAGAGAAAACATGGAAAAAGATTGTTTCTAATTTATGTGAAACCATAAAAAGAAACACATTTTTAGGCTCCACGAGGTTTTTATTTCTGCTCGTTCATCAATTTAGAAGTTATTACAATAATTAAAAACATCCACAGCAGAATATAATCCATAAAATCAGTTGTATAAAATAGGTGATAGTTACTTTCAATCATAGCAGGTAAATAGAACATCTACAGAATCAAGAACAAAACTATTAGAATTAGTTCAAAGGAAAATTATACTGACACTTCACACTTCTAGATGAGTTTCATATTTCTTTAATATATTATAAAGACAAAGGCTTTTTACCAAGTTAAAGCAGGTTCAAACTGATCAGAAAAAATAACCACATCAATCCTGTTTATCTTTTTAAACAAACATGTTTCATCATTTTAGGACTTAAATTTACCTGAACTACAGACTCCAGCCTCTAAACTGAGTTCTTCGATGTCCCGTAGTTTAACCCCATAATCCCAGCACCCCCTTTCAAGGTGGCTGGAGCTACTTTGCAACATTAATTAGCTTGTAGCTGACTGAAGTCTGGCGTACACTGTGCGATTTTTGAGGCAATTTTCCAGTCGTAGGAGAATCTTTCGATCGGGCCGACTTTCAGCCTGATCGTGAGTCGTGTAGTGTACAGGGGGTTACGAGGGGCATTCAGCCTCTCACGACCACCTCCCGATCAGGAATCATGAGGTCGAGAGAGTATCAAACATGTTTAATTTTCTCCCGACTGTCGTGGGCAAATATCTCAGGGTGCATGCGCAAACAAGGATTCTTCTTTTTATTCCTCCTCTCAGATGTAAACACAGCAGCAAGGCAGGGATGCAATGAGTGAAATGCAGCTCCATCTGCAAAATTGACGGACCACAGCAGCCACGCCTGCTCAGCCACGTTCTTTTTCCAAATATGTCGTTGCCCTTTCTTTCTAGGACCCTCAGCACAAATTGCACAAATTGCAAAGGCAAAGCATTTCAGTATATTGAGCTTAATATTCCCCCTCTATTTATTTGGCTTCAGGATGGAGAGCTACAGAGCAGCTCCATCTCACTGCGGAGCTGAGTCTAAGGTAGTTTTTAGTCGCACAGTGTGAGCAGGTAGATCGCATGAGAGCGTCGGGCCGAACATAAATCGCACACTGTACAACTAAACCCTGCGATTAGTTGTACAGTGTGAGCGGCAGATGCATGCAACGAATGAAAAAAATTCGCACAGTGTACACCCAGCTTTACTCTGATGGATCATCATTGCTGTGATGTCTAACTGCTGTGACTTATGTGGAGAAAAAAAAAACTTTTTTAAAATATAAAAAACATTCCACATTATGCATGAATAAATGTCATCTGATGCTCAAATTACTTTCTCGTTTAAAACCAATGTAACAAATCATTCAGGAGACAGCTTCTCACCTGTGTGGAATCTCATGTGTCTGGTCAAATTCCTTTTTAAAGTAAAACCTTTGCCACAAACCTTGCAGGAAAAAGGCTTTTCAACTGTGTGAATTCTCATGTGTTTTTTAAGCCCAGATTTCTTAGGGAAGCCTTTTCCACAGGACAGACATTCAAAAGGTTTCAAACCAGTGTGAATTATCATGTGAGAAGTCAAACTACTTTTTACGGTAAAATTCTTGTTACAAATGCTACAGGAAAAAGGTTTCTCACCAGCGTGAGTTTTAATGTGAGAAATCAAATTACTCTTGTCAGTGAAATTCTTGAAACAAATGCTACAGGAAAAAGGCTTCTCACCTGAGTGAGTTCTGATGTGGGCATCAAGATTAGATTTCGTTCTGAACATTTTCCCACAGGACAGACACTCAAAAGGTTTCTCACCAGTGTGAATTCTCATATGAAAAGTCAGATTCCTCTTGTTGGTAAAATTCTTGTTACAAATGGTACAGGAAACGGGTTTCTCACCTGTGTGCATTCTCATGTGGTTAATAAGTCTAGATTTCTTAATGAACATTTTTCCACAGAATGGACATTCATGAATCTCCTGACCTGTGTGAGTTCTTATGTGAACCATTAAATGTTCTTTTTTTTAAAGCTTTCTCCACATGTCAAACATGGGAAAGCTTCCTCTCCTGTATCTTCATTCTCGTGCTTTAGAAGAAGCTGCTCACTAATGGGGACCTCAATGATTTCCTCTTTTGTCCAAGAATGTTCTGGTTCTTGCTGCTCTTCTTTTATCTGCAGGGGTTCTGCTTCCTCTTCATCCAAACTGGAATTCTTCTCCTGTTCATAGAGCTGCTGGTCCGAGAAATCCTCCTCTTTTCCAACATAATCCTGCAGGCGGTCTGAAAGACAAACACAGCAGAAAGACTTTCTATTGTAGGTTAAAGAAAGGACACCTCACTTTAATCATCCATTTGTTGATGTATCTACCTACAGACTGGATCTACATCTCCCAGAATGCACTGCAGCTCTGACATTACAATCACAGGTTTGGACCTCCTCGGGGACTGGATATTGCATCAGCCAGACTTTATACCTTTTTTCCTCTCTCATATTTTCAAATAAATCTGTTGTTTGGCAACTAGTGAACACCTATAGCTATCACGTAAGGCGACCTTCACAAAACTTTGACAAATATTGCGCTCTTTCTTCTGCACTCATGGTTATAATTGGTCTGCCACGAGGAACCTGCCCATGTATTCACATGGAACCTGCCCGCGCTTTCACAAAATCATGATCAGTGAAAGCTGGACTGAGTTCGAGTTGATAACCAGCTTTGTGGTACTGCTGATATCTATTGCCACTCTTATAGATTAAACTGGATTGGCTGGAAGTAATACCAGTAGGTTAAGCTTGTAAAAACTAATTAACCCTACATTCTTTCAGATCTTCTGAAACGACACAGTAAGACTTTTTTTTAGCCTAAATGCTTTTAGATATCATCCAGGATAACAATAGAAAAATTATAAAAGCCAGTTGTTCCTTTAAAACCTTTCATTTCTCATGGCTCTTTAGCATCTCAGTCGGGTTTCAATGATTACTCTGCATTTTCTGATCTTTGTTGCATCTATTAGGATCTTTCTCTGATGACTCTAAGGCTCTGAAACATCAGTTCTGCACAATGGAAAGGTTTTATCGGTTGGGAGGGATTATTGAAACAAACTGCAATAAAATGTATGCGTTTTCTATCAGAGCGAATATTAGAATAATTTAGTTCTTAAAATTGAACATGGATTGTTTATTTCCAGGTTCTATGAAGGAGTCCTGAAGCCACAGAAACATCTGCATATTCCAACTGCCACCACCAGCTGATCTAAATCACCAACTATAATGTGGCCCAGAGGTAAAAAAAAAAAAAAAAACGCTTCTTGAGCTCTTTGTTGAAGTTTCACAAAGCATATAAATCCCAAAGAGGGTTTGATAGATTTTGCAGTTAGCCTAGAATAATCTAATCCTGGTTTGAAGTGTCTTGAGTGACGTAGTTTTTTAAGTAGAGCAGATTAACGACACTTGGTGGTGAGAAAAGAGGTGCTTCAACTTGGTTTTTACTGTGAGGCCAGAAAGGAAACCAGGGGTCTGTTGGAATTCATGGGCTGCATCCTCCAAGGACGCGGTCTACTTAGACTGGATTCTTCCAAGACCGTGAAAATAAGGAGACCGGAAGAGTTTTGGCTGTGAATTCAAACAGGTCTACCTTTCAGCGGGTTTTAGTGCCATAGGCTATGTTGCTTAGCAATCGCGATAGTTGACACACAAAACAGGAAAAGAATGAATACCGAAGTTTTCAAAACTGTTTGTTTATCTATTTTTTATTGTAAAGTGAACAAGGACTACATTAACAAGAATCCAGAGTGGGATAAAGGTGCCAGCCACCGGGAGCAGGAACAAATAAAAGCAAATGTAATCATATAAACCTTAGTCAGTTAAGCTGATTAAGGTTCTCAGTCATCCAGGTCATAGTCATTCCGTAAAAATTCAAAAAATATCCACTGGACTTGGTTTCCAAGATTTGAAGACGTTTCGCTACCTGTCCAGGAAGCTTTCTCAATTCAAATGTCTGGATCCGCAGTGAGTTTGAGTCTTATATAGACAACGCCTTGTATCGCTTGGAAACATGCAAATGGTAACCGATGAATGGGTCGTTTGGTTCCATCGTTAGCCTGTAATATCTGAAATCTCACAGCCGGGGCCCACGGGCATCCGCCACGAACCGGCCGCGAGTGCCGCGGAACCCCCCCAAAACGCCCCCCAGGCCAAAAGCGCGGCCCCACCCCACCAAGGCAGAAGCCAACAGCGCGCAACACAACACACCGCGCACAGAACTGACTCAAGAGCCCGACCGCCAGAGGAGCAGACTGTAGCCGGCGCAAACCATGCCGTGCAGCTCCCCTCCCCCCCCGAACCGTTACCACAAGACCAGCATCGGAAAAAGCACCGCCCAGGAACCGGCATCGAAGCGAAGGCACCGGCACCGAAAATCCCAGAACAACACCCAGCCCCACCCTGAAGTGAATCCAGTCCCAATTATGCCTTCCCTCCCTAGTGCCCCCACTCACACCACAGGAAAAATAAATAAAATAAAAAAATAAAATAAAGTTAATAACTAAATAAATAATAAAAATAAATAAAATAAAAACGCGGACACACATTCACACATAACACTCACATCCAATAATACCAGGACCAAAGACCTGGTCGGCACCAGTGGTCAGTCCCGGGACTATCGGATGACCCCAATAAGCGAACCTAAAATCCAGATGGGGCGGAGGGGAGCGGCGACACCGCCACAACAACCCATCTCATTCCTGCTTCGAGCCCGGCCACCCACCCCGCACACGGACCAGACCACCCCCAGCAAGAGCCCCCCCCCGGGACCGGGGCCCACCCATCCCACGCAGGCCACCCAACCAGAACCGCCCCCCCAAAGAAAAAACCTACTTCGACCAGATACTTCATGCCCCTCCTTCCAACCTTCTTTGGGGAGAGCAGAAGTGACAGCCCCGGCAGGCCACCTTGGCCCCGCAGCCGGCCCCAGCCAAAACCACGGACCAGGTTGCTCACTCTTCCTCCTGGCCCCAGACTCCGGGAGGCAGCAGGGGAACAGGGGTGTGAGAAGACCCTGATCTTCCCTGCGCCCGCTCAGATGCTGTGTTGATGCGTGTTGCTCTCAGATGTAATTAAAACTGGGAGTACCAAGAGGGGGTGTCCGGCACAGTCCACCCCCACTCCGGGAGATAGACTGTGCCAGCGCACCCCCCCTTCGACAACTCTGAACCCTGAATGTCTAGATGCGAGAGGGGATGGAGGAGGTCGACCATGGTGAGGCCCATAAAATAAGCCCCCCCAGGTGGCCTTGACCCCCACCCCCCAGAAAATACCCTACATAGATGTGTGTTGTGAAAATGATGTAGATGGAAGTGTCTAAACTGCAAAATAAAATTGGGGTGGGGGACATCATCAGAAGGTGGGGCCCTCCAGTAATGATCCCCTCCCCAAAAACCTACATGTGTGGCAGTGTGAAGGAGCAGGCAAAGGGAGGATTTCGGGGAAGGGGAGCAAAGGACTGGGGTGCTTGCTGCATTCCCAGGGAGCCAGCTCACCCGCTGACTCCAATAGGCACCCCCGTTCCCCGAGAGCCCCTCCGGAGAGGGGGGGCCCCACCAATCTCACCAACATCGCCAGGGAGCCAGGGACCGGCAGCAGGACCCACCAGCCAGCCGGGCTGTTTATATTTTAACTCTTCCCTATTATGTTATTCTTAGACATTTTTCTACGGTCCACATTTGTGTGACTGTTTTTAATAATCTTTCTGCTGCTGTAAAATTGCCCATTGAGGGACTAGAAAGAGATTTTCTATTCTATAAAAGGGTTAGAAATATATAAATCTAGACAATGCATGTATAAAAAATATATCTGCAAAATCTCTAATATTCAACAACAAAAAATACTTAGTTAAGCATATTGTGCAAACATAAATTTTTTTTAATCCTATCAGATTTATAGTCCCCACACTAAAAACCTTTAGATAAATCAAACATTTTGTGCCACAAATCTGCCTCAATAACCATTAAAACAACTATTTTCATTCATTTCTGACAGAACTATTTACAGAGTTGTATTATATTAAACTGAACTTCCAATTTTCACCACTGTTCAGCACCAAGTAACTTTTCCTATGATCACGGAGCAGCCGTGCTTGCTTGGTCTCGCAATGAATTCTGGTTAAACCAAGGATAGCGAGGATACATCAGGCCCGTCCTTCAAATCGGGCAAAAAGAAGGACGTATTTTAAGCCCGCATATTGAGGAGTCTTGGAATCTGAACAGACCTCGGCGTCGTGCTATGACGTAATCGTCCTTCAAATCTGGCCTTTGGAGGACGAAGCCCATAAATTCGAACAGGGCCCAGTTCTAATCATGGACCAAAAAGCCTCCATGTTGGAATCTAAGCATCAGAAACCTTTGATATATTAATGTATATATATATATATATATATATATATATATATATATATATATATATATATATATATATATATATATTAGGGGTGGAACGGTTCACAAAATCCACGGTTCTGTTCGATTCACGGTTTCTGGTCACGGTTTTCGGTTCGATTCGATACATGTTGATTGTTACACCGAAATTCCATTAAAAAATTATGAAATTAATGAAAAAATCCCCCCAAAAATAATGGATTATAATTATTTTAAATGATCCGCGGAAACCCTGGATCATTTCCGCATGTTTTGCTGCTTTGAATTTAATCATCTGGCGCATGCTCTCTAACCTGACAACAGCCAGATGCATGTCTCGCTCATGTAGGCGGAGCGAGACATGCATCTGGCTGTTGTCAGGTTACATGCTCTCTACCATCTCCAAGGAACTCAGAGGGGAGCAGACGAAGCCACAGCGGGGGCTGTAGGCTTTGCTTTGAGCAGCCGGTCTGGAGCGCAGCGGGGCGGAGCGGGGGTTGCTGACGGAGTATGAGGGATTTCGGGGTTAGCATGACATGTTGGTTATGTTGCTTTTAGCGTAAACAAAACGTGTTGCACAATGTTCGCACACTGTTGCACTTTTATCCACAACTTTCTTCGTAGGTCACTCTAAATGCAAAGCGCTCCCATACAGCAGACCTATAAAGTGCTGCTGGCACATCTTCCAACTCTTGTTCTTTCCCACTTGCCAGTCCGACACAATTCTCCACAACAACTGATTTTTTTCCCTACTGCACGCGGCTAAGCTGCTTCGCTTCTTCTTCTTCTTGTTTACTACTGGGTTAGGGTTAGTAGTAAAGCATGTTGCGCGCACACACAAAGCATGTTGCGCACACACACAAAGCATGTTGCGCGACAAACACACAGAAAGCATGTTGCACGCACACACAAAGCATGTTGCGCACACACACAAAGCATGTTGCGCGCACACACAAAGCATGTTGCGCGCACACACAAAGCATGTTGCGCGCACACACAAAGCATGTTGCGCGCACACACAAAGCATGTTGCGCACACACACAAAGCATGTTGCGCGCACACACAAAGCATGTTGCGCACACACACAAAGCATGTTGCGCACACACACAAAGCATGTTGCGCGCACACACAAAGCATGTTGCGCGCACACACAAAGCATGTTGCGCGCAAACAGAAAGCATGTTGCGCGAACACACAAAGCATGTTGCGCGCACACACAAAGCATGTTGCGCGCACCCACAAAGCATGTTGCGCGCACCCACAAAGCATGTTGCGCGCACCCACAAAGCATGTTGCGCGCGCACACAAAGCATGTTGCGCGCACCCACAAAGCATGTTGCGCGCACCCACAAAGCATGTTGCGCGCACACACAAAGCATGTTGCGCGCACCCACAAAGCATGTTGCGCGCACCCACAAAGCATGTTGCGCGCACCCACAAAGCATGTTGCGCGCGCACACAAAGCATGTTGCGCGCACACAAAGCATGTTGCGCACGCACACACAAAGCATGTTGCGCGCGCACACACAAAGCATGTTGCGCACACACACAAAGCATGTTGCGCGCAAACATAAAGCATGTTGCGCACGCACACACAAAGCATGTTGCGCACACACACAAAGCATGTTGCGCGCGCACACACAAAGCATGTTGCGCACACACACAAAGCATGTTGCGCGCAAACATAAAGCATGTTGCGCACACACACAAAGCATGTTGCGCACACACACAAAGCATGTTGCACGCACACACAAAGCATGTCGCACGCACACACAAAGCATGTTTCGTGCACACACAGAAAGCATGTCGCGCACACACACAGAAAGCATGTTGCACACAATCAAATCTTTTCACTCACAAATAAACATGTTGCACTCAAAGCTTATGGTTGACAAATAATAAATAAAACTTTCTCAAATGTCACACAAACAATACTTGTTTTTCAAAGTATCCTTAAATGTTGCACCCACAAAAAATTTGTTTTTACAAGCCAGACTCAAACGTTGCACCCAACATGCTTTTTGTATGCAATGATTTGGCAGAATATTCACTCCATATATTTCTTTCTGAAAGTGACTCAATCCAGTAACACAGTTGTTCTACTCATCTACTCTACTCAGCTAAAGCTAGAATACTGAGTCGGAGACCAAAATTTGGTCTTCAATTTATAAGGAGGGGGCCAAATATCAATGTCATTCATGGGGCCCCAAATTCCTGGTGGCGCCTTGGGATGTAAATCACATCCATCATGGCGATTCGATTCAGTATCAATTTCCTGACCCAACGATTCGATTATTTTCGATACTCAAGAATACACCACGATTCGATTCAATTAATCGGTTAATTTTTTTAATTATTATTATTATTTTTTTACACCTTACAGGCTAAACAAAGTTTCAAGTTTGAAATAAATCAATGAAAGCTGTAATATCGTTATGCATTTTTTTAGAAACAACAGCAAATAACAGAAGTAGAAAAGTTGCATCAAAAAATAATGCAAAAATACTGCACTGTTTCAGTGCAATGAGTCCAATAAAATACCCCGGCTCCAGAGTGTCGACGTCCCCGCCCCCTCCACAAACGCTCCGCTGCTCCTCTCCCAAATTGTAGATGACCGCAAACAGTGCTGCAGAGGCCAGCTTGTTTTGTTTTTATGACCGAAATTGCGGAAAACAACTCGTGAAGTTTGACCAGCTAGAAGAGCGAGGTGCGCGAGAACGCTGGGACCCTTTTTCCACCTGGATCTCGGCTGTTTTTGGCCCTCAAGTCCTTCCGTCGTTGGACTAAACTCGTCCCCACTTCCTCACCGCCTCGGCCGTATCTAGACCCACAGCGTGTAGCACAGACCACGCTTCAATATTGAGCATAATTTTAAAATGTCTGTGTCAAGCTTGCTGCAACACACTGCTGTAAGAGTATAACCAGGAAGCGAGGTAAGAGGGCAAAATAGGTTTAGCACCACCGCAGCACGGGAGGAGAATTACGCCCAGGAGCAAATGGATAAAAATAGACCGAAGGAAAAAAAAACTTGAATCGATTATTTTGCGGACGTGTCGATGCATCGGATCGTCGGCTTTTGGATTGATGCATCGATACAAAACGATTATTATTTACACCCCTAGTGGCACCCTTGAGCTTTCTCTGTTTTACACTTCTAAGTAGATGTTTCCTCCTTTCCCTCAGTGTTCCTATTTTCCTCAATTCTTATTCAATCTTTTATCAGTCTTCTAATCTTCTTCCTCTCCTCTTCTATCAATCTTACACTAATCTAAAACCGGGACATAATACAATCAAAATCCCTTCTAAACACATAATCCTCATACATCAACATATCATACATCATACATATCATACATATCATACATATTATAATCATTATGATCATTGTGATTATTATTACTGATGTTATCTCACCTGATTAAATACTAAAAAGGCTAATCACCACAATATTTGGAGCTACAAGTAAAAACAAACTTGTAAATGAACATTAAACAGGTGGTTATCTCTTCCTCCATTATTCTCAGATCACGCAGATCTTGTCTCATTCACTTTTCCTTTTACTGCCTCTTATTTTTTACAATAAGGAACTTTCATATGTCCAAACTGAGTGGTAGAAAAGCAGAGCTAAGGCTGGAACTCTATGCTCATAAATCACAACCATAAAACAGCCAAACAGTTTATAATTCTACTTTCAAGAACTCACCATCTGAAGATATAAACCAGAGGTCACTGATCAGTTCTAAAAACATCTTTGTTGATCCCTGGAGAACCACTGAACCTGATTAGCGCCTTACAAGGAGTTTTCAATTATCCTGTTTAATTTTATCCGAGTCTATTTACTCATAGCAGCTGCAGCCAATGGTCTGTCTTCATTTGTTGATTAGCTTGGTTTACGTGACTTTTTTCTGGTCCTCATCTTTAGAAAAACAAAACACATCAAAGCCCCTTTTTTTAATTAACCTGGACACGAACCAAACATTTATCACAATGATCAGTCCAACTTAAATCAAATGAACCGATTAACGCACTCCGCATAACACAGGGCAGCTCCCCATCAGCTGCAACCAGTGGTCATAATGAACTTCCTTACCTGTTTTAAAAGTGGTCCGCTCTGCTGATCATCTATAGTGGAGGTCTTCAACAGGGGCCCCTAGGGGGTCCACGGAGGTACTGCATGGGGGTCGCGAAAGTTTTTGTTAATTATACTTTTTTTTTTTTATATTCCCCCTGCTATTTCCTCCACATATTAAAACGTCTTTAAATCCACATTAACATGAATAAAACACACTGTAGTAAACAGATAAATGGAGGCAGAAGATGCCTTTCAGTCATCAATGCACACATTCAGGGACAAACAAGAACTTTTTCAAGCTGGGCACTGTTTCATTCACAACACCTGCCCCATGAACCAGGAATCAGAATCAGAAATACTTTAATAATCCCAGGGAGAAATTACCATCATTACATTACTCCGAGAGAGACTATAGGACTAGTTTAATATTACACTATTTCATACTATATATAATTAGGGGGTCCCCGCTCCATCTCACCATCAGTTTGGGGGTTCTTGACTTGGAAAACGTTGATAACCCCTGATCTACAGTATGACTTAACAGCTGCAAATCAGCTAGCTTCATAATAAGGGAAAAAATCGGAGAACTTTTCAGGGACAGGTGGTCTAAAACGGGAACGTCCGGTCACCCTAGGTTGTGGTGTGACTGTAGCTATTGGCTGGGCTGCTTTTCCAAAACCATAGTTGCTAAAGTAATGTCATGTAATTTCCCAAACTATGTTGCTAACAGTTTAGCGACTATGTTTTTAGTAATAAACCCTGATTAAAGCCTTTTTTACACTTTAAGGATGAAGCTTAAATCAAATCCTCCCTTTAGTGAATTTAGTTAGTTTGGAAATTGGTGTTTGATTTGGTTGATGTTAACTAGTCTTTTTTTGTGTGCATTTAGTGGATTCATTTATTTGTCAAATTGTCTGCCTGAAATAAATTCCTATTAATTCTTTCATTCAAAATTCCTAAATCATATTACAACAAATGTTACTCTACAGATCATAATAGTCATGATCAAAGAGAAATCCCTACAAATAATGAAAAATTATCTTAATATATTATATAAATATATAACATTTGTAAAACATAATCCTATATGAATATAAAACTTAGCATTTATCATTTTAATAATTAAAAAAGATATAACTTTGCACATATCTCATCTCATGATTTACTCATATCTTTCTAACCCTTTTATAGAATAGAATCTCTTTATTTTTACCACAATCGGAAAATTTACAGCAGCAGAAAGATTATTGAAAATGGTCACACAAATGTGGACCTTAGAAAAATGTCTAAGAATAGCATAATAGGGAAGGTTTAAAATATAAACAATAAAATACTGTAAAGTATTTTAACAACATAAACTGTGCACATGGAGAATAAATAACCAATAGGGCTTGGGATCCGGGTTGCATTGTGGGACGTGGCGGCCATGTTGATGGCTACGCGAACGTAAACATAGCTCTGGTACAACGCTGTTGAATGAAGAGACGTAGAAGTAGAGAGAAAAAATATGTTAAAATCCCGAAAAGGATCTGGAATTTACTGAGACACATTAAATAGAGAAGCCAGGTAACGGTATGTTGACAAAATCAGCATTATTAATAATTTGGATTCATATGAAGTTCCAAACAATGAGTGGAGCACCGACGACGACTTTTTGCCATAGTTTTGTATATCAGACGTCAGAAGTCACGGGGTGTTACTAGTTTTTTTAATGGTTATAGAGTCAGATATGTGGCAGTAGTGTTTGATTTATCTAAAGGTTTTTATCTGTTACTGTGTAAATGGGTTTGGCTGGAATTTAAGGACAGATTCTAATATATTTGCAGGGTGGGGACTATAAATCTGATAGGATTTTAATTTTTTTATTGTTGTTTTGCACAATATGCTTAACTAAGTTTTTTTTTTTTGTTAAATATTAGAGATTTTGCAGATATATTTTTTGTACATACATTGTTTAGATTTACTTATATCTTTCTACCCCTTTTATAGAATAGAATAGAAAATCCCTTTATTGTCCCACAATGGGCAGATTTACAGCAGCAGAAAGATTATTGAAAATGGTCAAACAAATGAGGACCTTAGAAAAATGTATAAGAATAACATAATAGGGAAGAGTTAAAATATAAAAAATAAAATTCTGTAAAGTGTTTTAACAATATAAAACTGGATAATAAATAACCAATATGCAGCTATGGACATTTTTCCAGTAATGGATATTTGAAAATAGCAGCAACATCAGAGATGTGCAGAATGACAGCAGCAGGTTATTTAACTGACTAAGGTTTCTATCATTACATTTGATTTGATTTGTTCCTGCTCCCGGTGGTTGGAACATTTATTCCACTCTGGATTCTTGTGAGTGTAGTCTTTGTTCACTTTAACTTTTAAAAAAATAAATAAACAAACAGTTTTGAAAACCTCGGTATTCATTCTTTTCCTGCTTTGTGTTTCAACTTTCACGGTTGCTAAGCAACAGAGCATACGGCGGTAAAACCCGCTGAAGGGTAGACCTGTTCGAATTTACAGCCAAAACTCTTCCGGTCTCCTTATTTTCAATACAGGACAGGACGTGAAATACGGATATGTCCCGGGAAATACGGACGTTTGGTCACCCTAATATATATATAATGCTATATCAACCAACAAGGATGAAATGCTATATCAACCGTCTCTGGGCGGGCATTAATGCATGTATGTGCCGTCGCGGTTGAAGGAAAGAAACAAAGTAGGCTATAAAATAAAACCGTGCATCTTATCTTACCAGAAGGAAAATGCAGGGAACACACTCTCATTGACATCGGGATACTTTGGAAAGTTATGTTCGGTCGTCTTACAGCCGCGATCCAAGCTAGCCGACGACTATTTATCTCTGACGCTTGGTCTCCATGGTTGCGCCTCCAGGCAGGAAAGCGGTGGAAAGTTAACCCATTTTCTATGTTTTTCCCATGGGGATCATGTGTTGCGCTGTTACAGCCCATAATACAGCAACGGTTTACAATGGTTGAAATCAAGTTAAGGTGAAATTAATCAAATTAAACACGGCTGAGAGGGAGTACATATGCAGTAGTCATAGGTAGTAGTCTGAGCAGTGGTAAAGGAGGCCATCAACATGGCGGCCACGCAAAGTAATTACGTCATGACGCCCACGCCCTACATGCAGCTATGGACATTTTTACAGTAATTAATATTTGAAAATAGCAGCAACATCAGAGATGTGCAAAATGACAGCAGCATGTTATTTAACCAACTAAAGTTTCTATCATTACGTTTACTTTTATTTGTTCCTGCTCCCGGTGGTTGAAACCTTTATTCCACTCTGGATTCTTGTGAGTGTAGTCTTTGTTCACTTTATAATAAAAAATAAATAAATAAACAAACAGTTTTGAAAACTTCTGTATTCATTCTTTTCCTGCTTTGTGTGTCAACTTTCACGGTTGCTAAGCAACAGAGCATATGGCGGTAAAACCCACCGAAGGGTATGTTTTAATTCACAACCAAAACTCCTTCAGTCTCCTTATTTTCACGGACTTTGAAGGATCCAGTCTAGGTAGACCGCGTCCTTGGAGGATGCAGCCCAGGATTTCGAACAGAGCCTATGTCTTTGCCCCCAATGCTGTAAATATGTGAGCTGACCATGGTCAGATGGCTGCCATTTGCGGAAGTTTGACTCCACTGCCAACAGCACAGATCCATAGATATCCATAATAAAGGCTAGATGTCTTACGGCGGAGTCTCAAACGGCATCACCGGCGGCCATCTTACCACAGGCAGGCTTTCTGTTGTGCTCTGTGGTACCTAATGTAAGGTGAGTGATCAGCACTAACACAAATACTCTTATCTCACTGAATTCTTGACGGATTTACAAACCGTTTGGTTTCTTACAAACATTATGAACGTGGCTATAATTCTAGATGCTTGAACATGTCGAAATTGCAGATTTTCTTGTCGAAAAATGACTTAATCATGCAGCATAGTTGTGCATCACGGCTACTTGCGCAAGTTATCAAGGCTGAGACTATTAGTCAATTATATAGGTTTTACTGACACCAATAACGATTGTATGACAATTAATCTTTGGTATAAATTACAATATTTGTGGATGTGGTTGTAGTTATTAGTTGGCTTATAACAATAATCTGAGTGTTGTTGTATTTTCATTATTAGCCTAACGTTAGCTGGCTAATAACAAGAAGCTGCGAAGTGAGACCTAACGTTAGTAAGTTAGCAGCTAACGTTACAGTTTAGCTAGCTGCTAACGTTAACAAGCAACTTTACATCAGTGGAAAAGGCAGAATTTAACATGATTTCCAATCGATTTGGTTTGTCAACATGTCTTACATTATGTTACAGGAATTTGCTGGGTTTATTAAAAGGAAGATGCCAGACTTTTGCTATGACATAATAGTATTACAAGACTGTTGTTGACTCAAAGCTTTTATAAGTTTGTATTAGTTTCATTTGGACAACTTAAAGATGGTGTTGTGCCAAACATTTTCAACTTTCCAGCTCATCTTCAAAGGGCATGTGTATCATTGAAATGTAATCACATATTGATATACCAATCTTATACACCGTGAATTGTTGTTGGTCACTTTTGTTTTTGTTTCTGCAGGTTATATAATGTGTAAGCAGGAGGAGAAGATCTTCCATCCCCGTTTGCTGACACTCCTGCACTAGTACATGACCACAGCTACCTTCCTGTCCGCTTTGATGGCCTTGTGGACAACGGTCTCTTGTACATTACACTGAAGCTCAATAAAACCGTCCTTTTCAAAGGGCATTAGCCAAGCTATGTTTTTTGGGTCATTTTTTAAATCTCTGTCTTCCATGTGTATACCATCACAGTAGTGTAGGTGGGGATTTCAACATGCTACATCTATATATACTTGTGAAGGGGACTATTGTACCAATTTTAATAGCAAATAAATGTCACTTTTATAATGGTTTAAAAATAGGAACTTTTATGTAATTACCCCTGATATATAATCCGAATAGTCTACATGAAACTTCAAAGTGTTACCTTTAATTGGAAACCTGGATTATGCTTCTACACCAAGAGGTTGCCACACAATAAGCCTTTTTTGTCAGTATTTCATATTTTATTATAACAATAATATTCATATTATAAAAGTATGTATGTAAATATAAATAAATTAGGACTGTGAAATAATTAATCACACCCAAATAAAAGTGTTTATTTATATATATATATATATATATATATATATATATATATATATATATATATATATTAGGGGTGGGACGCGATTAAATTTTTTAATCGCGATTAATCGCATGGCTGTGAAATTAATTAATCGAATTAATCGCATTTTAATCGCATACTTGGAAACTGCAGGAAGTAACTTTTTCCACATGGATTTTGAATGACAACACATAAGCTTAATAGACAAAATATTGTTTATTTTTTTTAAAGAAATATCAACAGGCCAGTGCAAATTTTAAAGTTCAACATATTTAGGAACGCTAAACTCAGAAATTCAGGTAGCTCTATAGGTATAGGTAGAGCTTAATACTGCTTTTTAAACGCAAAAATGCAATACTCAAGTACATTCAGAACAAAAAGCCTCTGAGGCTTTAACACAATTCGTGGATTTATCAACAGTTCAACTGTTTACAAAAAATAAGTCAGAAATTAAATGAAATTCAGTCCAACTCTTTATAACATTGGCCATTCAGATAGTTCAGTTCAACATAAAGTGACAGTGATTGACCTCCAATTTTTCCCATTTGAAACACAACTGGCCAACTGGCCTCAGGATACACATTAACTGATTACTTCCTCTCTTTCAGCCAGTTGCTGAGACATACTAGCCTGTTCACATTTTCAGAGCTCAGGGCTGCCCTCTTCTTTTGAACTATGTTACCTGCCAGGGAGAATAATCTTTCGCAGGGTACCGAAGTGGCAGGGCTGCCTAGATACTTGCGGGCCAGGACAGAGAGCTGTGGATGGGCTCTCTCATGAGTGGACCACCACTGCAGTGGGCAGTCTCTCTCACTGATGGTAGGCTCTGCCTTGTAGCGGGCCAAGGCTCCTTTGGGCCCATCTTCATCCTCTGATTCAGAGTCGGAATTATACAGCAGGAGGCTCCTCTTCCTTGCTGGCTCCTCTGTGCGTTCCGGTGTGGCTCTGCCTGGTTGTTGTTGCACCAGTGCCTCAATGCTGGTCCACCTCTCCTCGCTCTCCTCTTGGTAGACACTTTAGGTCCTTAAGATCAGAATAAGAATCAGAATCAGGTTTGTGGTCACATTAATCAGAGATTTACAGAGTACAAGCTGGATGAAATTCATTAGTATACATGGTTTCCATCATCCAGAATCTCCTCTACTGGTTGTGCCTATGGTCAAGTCTAAACTGTCCATATTAGAACTGCTCCAACAGCATCTTGTTTTAAAAAGAAATTAAAAATAGCATTATTCTCATCTGCCTTTGGTAATAGTTGGTTAATTATCTTCAATCCATAAAACAACATGAATTATTTTTTTCTGTTTTCATTTTTTTTTACTCTTTAGCACACTGAATGACAATTATGTATGATAATGTGCTATACAAGTCATGTTGATGTTGTTATTCCATAAGAGAGGGGAGGGGAGGGGGCCGAGGAAATAAAAGAGTCATAAGCAATAAAAGAGAAAAATAAAGAAGACCATTACACACCTTAAAGCGAGGGTCGAGTGCTGTAGCCACTTGTAGAAATCTGTGATTTAGGGCATCCTCACGCTGAGACAGCCCCTTATCTTCTACCACAGCAATGGGTCTGCAGTCGAGAGCCGCCCAGTAAGCCAGCGCGTTGGTCATTTTCTCGGCCTTGGTCTTGCTTACCCTGCCCTTGAAGCCAGTCAGCTGGTGTAGTGTGGGTTGTTTCTTCTTCCTCCCAGTCGGGCTAGCTTCCACGCTAGTATCTGCCAAGCTAGCTGCTACATGCTTTGCTTCAGGTGATATTTGAGGCTTGATACGCTGCGGTGATGGGCGAATTCCTTGTTGCATAATTTACATATGACCGCGCTCTTATCGACTCTTCCCTCCTGTATTTTAAAACAAAATTTCCCCTGCAAAGGACCAACTAAAATGTTTTCATCTGCTTCGTCTAATTCTTCCATGGTTGTCTCTCCTTCTAGTTAAAAGCAACTTTCTTCTCTGTTCTTCTTCTTCAGTTTCTGTCCGACGGTATTCTGGCCATAGTTCTAATGCTGCCCCCACAGGTGAAATAATTACTTGGGTGAAATCCCAAACGACTTCCAGGAGACTTTGGTGTGCGATTAAAATGCGTTAATTTTTTTAACGCGTTAATATTTGTATGATTAATTAATCGAAATTAACGCGTTAATGTCCCAGCCTTAATATATATATATATATAAATATGTATGTATATATATATACATATTAAAATATATATATATATATATATATATACATATTTTTATATATATATACATACACATATTATATATATATATATATACACACGCATTTATATATATATATAGATATCTATAGATATATCTATATATCATGTTGCCATTCAGTACACTGAGTTTTAATAGCATATATTGATTTAACATAAATACCTTGTGCATGTGTATATTCATTGCACCTGTATGTTCTATTCAATGTTCTTTTCATATGAAATTCCATGGTTATAATTATTCATAAGTGTGCAGTATCATAACTACATGTCTGACTTTTGTTTAACAAACCAAACAGTTTGAGAATCGTTAGACAATTGAGGAAGTTATGGTTATTTCAGTACATGCGCCTTTAAAACACAATGTTACGAATGAGCGAGCTGCCTGTGGCAAGATGGCCGCCACGTGCGGACGTCGACCCCCATTGGCCAGCAGCGCGGACGAGACATCTAGCCTTTATTATGGATATCTATGCACAGATCAGTCATCCAGATCTTCAGCTACTTCACTTCCTGCCCTCCATCTGAGTTCCGCGGCATCGCGAAGCAGCACTGTGACGTCACGTGAAACAAAGCTATTATAGATACCCTTGACCGGAAGTTAGCTTTAGCTTAGCAACACGACCTCCTCTGGTCCGTTTTCCCAAATGCTGCTAAAATCCACAGTGTGCATCATCAGGGAATCGTTTCTATCAGCTGTTTCCTACCTATCCGCTGTGAGATGATCTGGGGGATCCTGTGCTGATCGTCCATCTTCTCCTGTTGACTCTGAGCTGGATGAGGGAGAATCCTCACCAGCATCTTCTCTTCTTTTAACTCTTTCCCTTTAAACTCCGTGAATGTTTCTTCAGCAGGAGTTAACTGCTCGGTGATAAACTCTCCTTGAAACTGGACTGAAGACATTCTCACTGCAAACACTCCCAGATTATCAGCCTCTCTACAATGACTCCACACACAAGCTAAGCTAATGCTGCTAATGCTACCCGATCCCTACCAGCAGCTCATTGCGCATGCGCGGCTGGGTCTACATTATTTTTCTCCTTCTTCTTGTGTTTTTTGGCGGTTGACAAACAACTTTTTGGTGCATCACCGCCACCAACTGAAATGGAGTGTGGATCGTAAATGAATTAATTCAATATCCTATTACTACAGTAGTGAACTAAAACTAAATCCTCTTAAACACATTTGTCTTTTTGAAGAAATATCAATAATAAGGAAAAACCCTTAGATTTAGAATCCAAGTCCACACGGTGTTTTAAGTTTAACTTTAATTTATTGACTTGTAATCTGTTTATCAATTCAGTTCTCTCATTTACATATTTAGAGCAAAACAATATGACGTGCTCCACTGTTTCTTCTTGAAATAAAAAAAAAATCACATTTCCTTGTATCATGTTTCCCTATTTTAAACAACGTGCTATTTAAACCTGTATGGCCAAACCATAACTTTGATATCACCATTTCCTCCTCTCTATTCCTTACTGTTTTTCTCATAAATCCAACTTTTCTTTGAATATTATAAAACCATCTGCCAGTTCTTTCTTCTTCCCAATGTTTCTGCCATCTTAATCTAATCCTTTCCTTAATTACTGATTTTATTTCACCTTTCCTAAATGGAATTATTATATCAATTAAATTAGGTTTACTTGCTTATTTGCACAACTATCAGCTGTCTCCTTCTATTCCCATATGAGATGGAATCCATGTAAAATTAACTATTTATTCCATTGCTTGAATTCTAAATAATATTTGCTGAATTTCTGCTAATATATATATGTCTGAGTAACTATTTTTAAATTAAAATAACGCTGAACTAGAATCAGAGAAAACTATGATTCTTCATGGATGAATTTCTTCAATCCATTCCAAGGCCAACATGATTCCAAACATTTCTCCTGTTTAGACTGAAACTCCGTCACTGATTCCGTTACGCGATTTAAAATGGAATTCTGGAACTACAAACGAAACACCATGTCTATTATTCGAATCTTTTGAAGCATCCGTAAAAATTTTAACAAAACCATAATATTTCTTACATAAATATTGCTGAACCATATTTGATTCAAAGATATTCTCCTTATTTTTCCATTTCTCCATATCTGTATCGATATTAGGCAACAATGATGGATGAATTAATTACCTAATAACTGTTTTACTGATGTTTATATGAGATAATTCTAGATCTTTTATAATTTTATCTGCTGACCGTCCAAAGGAATTAAATTTCTTCTTTCCTTTTTCCCAACATGGTTTTAAAATATCTTGACATGGATGAGTTTGACAATGATTCTTTACCTGAAACCAGTAAGTAGAAAGTAATTGCAATTTCTCCACTGTAGTGGCATTTCCCCCATTTCTACCTGTAATGCTGATGTTGGTGTTGTTCTTATGGCCCATGTGTAGAATATCAATGCTTGATACTCAACAATATCAAATTTTTAAAGTAATGACTCTGAAGCTAAACCGAAAGCAACACATCCATAATCAAAAAAGAACCTAATTAAACGTGTATAAATTGATTTCAATACTTTCCGCTCAGCTCCCCACTCATTCCCGATCAAACCTCTCATAACATTTAGAACTCTTTTGCATTTATCAATCATCTTTTTAATATGAACTTTCCAAGTAAGCCTTTCATCCAAGCATATGCCCGAAATCTTTAATTGTTTTACCCTTTCTAAGTCATATCTATACATCTTTAACTTTATATCTTCAGAAACTTTTTTCCTTGTAAAAAACAAAACCTTTGTTTTATCTACAGAAATCTTGAATCCCATCTAAAGGACCAGTCTTCTATTTTATGAATGGCTTCTTGAACCTTTTTAACTAAGAAACCTAAATTTTTACCCCTCTTCAAAATTGCTCCATCATGAGAAAATAAACACCCATTTCATGCCCAACATCTTCAAACATATCATTAATCACTGTGGTGGTCCGTTCAGTAAGGCACAGGGACAAAGGCATGTAAAAAAGTATTTTCTATTTATTCAAAAAAAAAAAAAACATCACAAAATGACTTACAGCTCAAAAAATATACCAAAATGTGCCCAAAGGAAATCAACTAAGGCATACCTAACTCAGGATAACAAACCAAAAAAAAACTCACACAATGAACACACAGGGGAATTTATACACAAAGGCTAGCCTACCCAAACGAGGAGGGGTGGGAGATAAGACAAAGACAAACAATGCATATACATAAATAGCTAATTCAAACCAACACATTTTGACTACAACACATCAAAAGAAAACAACATAACACCAAAAATGTTTTAACAGTTATGCCATAAGTAGAGAGAGAAGCAGATTCTAACATCCAGTCAACCAGTCCTTCAAACTCAGCAAAGAAAAGTAGTTAATAATTCAAATAAACAAAAGGTGTTTACTAAATATGTGCACCCATAATAGTAAATAACCTAATGCCAAAAAACACAACAAAAGAGTGAAATTATACCTTTATTGTGTGAAGACCTTTAAATAAAAAAAATACTAACATGGAAGAAAAGATGGAGGAACCTCCACAATCATAATAGAAAAAAAAAATAGACTAACCATGCTTCCTTGGGGAAATGCCATTTTCAATATAAATATTTCCTGAAATTGTTTTCCTATTCTTACTTGTATAGAATGATGATGAAGAAAATCCTTTATCCAGTTGAACATTGAACCTCCGATTCCCATCTTCTTTAATTTGATCAAAAATCCTTCCTTCCACATCATATCAGAAGCTTTCTTGATGTCAAAGAAAACCGCTACCACATTCTCTGTATTAACCTGTGCCTTTCTGTTTCATGTTCCAAGTACAGAAAAGGATCCATGTTATTTCTACCTTTTCTGAATCCACTTTGAAATCTCAATAAATACTTTAACTTCTCTACAAAATAAGTCAGTCTTTCCTTTATCATTCTTTCAATTATTTTGCATAGGTCAGATATCAGATTCTTCAGAGTGGGAGAATAGAGACAGAATGAAGCAGAATGATGAAATGGGTGTGCCTATGTCCTCTAGCAGTCTAAGCCTATAGCAGCATAACTATAGAGATAGCTTAGGATAACCTGAGCCACTCTAACTATAAGCTTTATCAAAAAGGAACGTTTTAAGCCTAGTATTAAAAGTAGACAGGGTGTCTGCCTCACAGACTAAAACTGGTAGTTGGTTCCACAGGAGAGGAGCCTGATAACTAAAAGATCTGCCTCCCATTCTACTTTTAGAAATTCTAGGAACCACTAGTAAACCTGCAGATTGAGAGCGAAGTGCTCTGTTAGGAACATAAGGAACAATCAGATCTCTGATATCAGATGGAGCTTGGCCATTTAAGGCTTTATATGTGAGAAGGAAGATTTGAAATTCTATTCTAGATTTAACAGGAAGCCAATGAAGAGAAGCCAGGATAGGAGAGATATGATCTCTCTTTTTAATTTAAATCAGAACTCTTGCTGCAGCATTTTGGATCAGCTGAAGGCTTTTAACTACAGTTTGAGGACTTCCTGATAGTAAACAATTACAATAGTCCAGCCTTGAAGTAACAAATGCATGGACTAGTTTCTCAGCATCACCCCTGGACAGGATATTTCTGATTTTTGCAATATTCCTCAGATGATAGAAGGAAATTGTTGGGATCCTGAGGCTTGCCCACCAGAGGGAGCAGAGGATCCCTTCCCAGGGGTTTTGTGTTACTGTTGGGATCTGGGGTTCTGTCTACCTTTCTCCACCAGAGGGCGTATTGGATCTCCTGAAGCTGGAGCAGACTTCACCAGCTGTTTCTCATCTGCTCATCAGGAGACCAGTACTTAAGCAGGCTGAGAACCTCACTCCAGTGCCAGAGTGTTAGTTAGTCACGGTACAGCAAACCCTGAGCCAACCAGTCTGTCTAGTCTCCTGACTAGGAGACCTGAACCTGATCCTTTGTCTTCTCTGTTTCCCAGGTTGAACCTGTCTGAAACCAGAAACCCCTGGAGATTCTCTCTGTTGGAAATCTGTCTGTCTGATCTCAGAAGAACCCTGGAGAACCAAACCTGCCAAGGACCTGCCAGCTGACTCTCAGAAGAATCTGGAAGGGAAACTCTAACCTGGAGATCTACAAGCTCTAGCCAAGCTAAATCTCCACCAACCCCTCTGCCTGCCGTCAGCTCATGAACCCTCCTGGTTTTCTCCCCCTCTGCTGCTCTGCTCAAACTCCTGGACAGTAACCCAGCCGTGACCACCCCTGGACCTGATTTCCGCCCCGACCTGTTTTTGCAGCTCTTCTTAATTAAACCTTTGAACATTTTCCCTGTCTCTGAGTTGTGTTCTGCATTTGGGCTAGTATCACAACCCAAACATGACAGAAATTCTAGAAACCTCTTTGATATTTTGATTTAAATGACAGGCTCTGATTAAAAAAAAAACACACACAGATGTTTTACTTATCTGAAATCAGTGTAATCCCATCCAAATGAAGTGACTGGCTAATCAGCTTCTTTTTCAAAGACTCTGGTCCAAAGACTATAACTTCTGTTTTGTCTGCATTCAGAAGGAGAAAGTTAAGAGTCATCCAGGTTCTTATGTCTTCAAGCAGTAGTCAAAATCAAAAGTATCCACATTTGTTACTTTACTTAAGTAGAAGTATAGATACTGCAGTTTAAAAACACTCTGGTAAAAGTTGAAGTATCAACTTGACCTCTTAACTCAAGTAAAAGTGAAAAAGTATGTGCTCCAAAAAGTACTTAAAGTATAAAAGTATAAAGTAACCTTTAAAGAAAAACAGCCAGATGCCACTATATGAATTAAAAGCTCAATTTTTCAACTATTTAGAAAAATTATTTGAGATAGGGCCAAGGATGAGGGAGGTCTTGTTGGTCTCCGTCTCCTGACACGCTCTCGCCTGTGTCCCACCTTTCAGACATAAAAAAAAAAAATTCTGAATCTGACATTGTAGCACGGCATAGACAATTCACGTTTGCAGTTTGAAGAACACCTGCTTGCTTCTGATGATTCCCTAAGCGTTATATGACTCATCCAATTACACTAGTTTTCACTAGATGTGGAGGGCGCCAATGATCTGCTTTGGATGGAGCACATGACGTGAAATAAATATTTATAAACATTAAACCAGGGGGGTCAGAATAAAGAAAATCATCAGACATTTTTAATGATCTGTTTCTTTAAACAAAATTTAACACTGAAATAAAATTAGTTATTTATGCATCCATGTTATACAGTGAATTTTTAAATAAAAAAAATAGAAATTGCCAAAAATTGCAACCCGTGCTATCACAGAGGAGTTGACACTTGTATGACTGTATTCCTGAATATCCATTAGTGGTTAAAGAATAAGGTTTAGCAAATGCAAATTCTGCCTGTAAAACAATGACAGCATAATTGTCGCAGTCTGATCTGAAGCCTCATTTGGAACTTTTAAACAGGCTGTTGAAAAACTTTGATAATTTGCTGATAATTTAATATTACAGATTTTTTAGAATAAAAAGCTAGCAGATGTGCATAATCAAAAAATAACAGAAATAATATTATAGAGCATTCAGTATTCTAAGAAAGCCCACACTGTTTCTGAATAAATACATTTTTGTATGAGTTAAGTTCTGTTCTGTTTATGTCTTTTTCCTTGTAAGTATGAAATGTCCCATGGTCCTGAATGTACCATAGCTATCTGATGCTTGTGAATGGCTTCCTGTAAAAGTTTATTCTAAGCCTGGTGTGGAGATGGGCCTTACTGCTGAGGGGGTGCTGTAGAGCGGAGGACTGTAGAGAGCAATAGAGGATATCCTTAGGTCGCTGGTTCAAATCCGGCTCGAAGGAGAGAGTTTTGTCAAACTACCCACAGAGATAGCCGTAGGAGAACAAGCACTTTATGACAATAATCTTTTGTGGACCCTTTTCGCAAAGTCCTAAGGGATTATGTTTGTGCTTGTCAATAGAGTTTAAAACTGTTGCTGTGTTTTTCCATTGACTTTTAGTAGTATTTTTTAATACGGCTGCGTTGTGTCTGCAGCAACCATTGTCACAAGATGCCAGTTTAACATTACATTAAAACTACAGGAGTAGAATGTGGGTAGCTACATCCAGCACATACCTTTATGTATTTTTAAATATTTTGCAGCAATATCAATGTCTCTGAGTGAGGTAGGGCAGAAAACAGATAGAGCATGTAAAGACATGGAAGAGGGCAGCCGTGATCGTATAGTGGTCAGTACTCTGCGTTGTGGCCGCAGCAACCCCGGTTCGAATCCGGGTCACGGCAAAACTGGTTAAAAGAACATGCTTAAACCAATTCCAGTAGAGATATTGCTGAGTGTACAGGAAGAGAGGCTTCTTTTGAAGTGTTTGGATGAGGCAGGGTGTACCCCTGAACTTTATTCCATTCAACACACCTCATAAAACTCAAAGCTTCACATCATTGCTGTGCAACACTACATAATACAGTTATGGCTCCTTCCGAATGGGAGAAAATTGAAACCAAGCAGATGTACGTCAGAGGTTGCCATGACATGCGATGTACAGTTAGATCTAGCAGTAATGTGTGAACTTGTACGAGTCAGTGAAGGGACCTCCTGACCTTCTTATATCCCTGTACGAGCCGTATAGTTACCATAAGCCATTGTATGACAGGACATATAGACTTTGCCTAAATAATGATTTAAGGTAAGAATCTGTCATTTTTTGACATCTGCCCTCTGTTGCACATGCAAATGTCATCACTTTCATCGCTTTATTTTGGTTTTTGTGACAGAGAGCTTCAACCGTTGCATGTTTAACTTTTTTTTAGTAATTTTTACACTTTATCGTATTTGTACTTTTTTGCATCCCTGGCAAATGCTTGCCCTACCGGAGTTCTCAGTCAGTGCGTGTCGCATCTGTTTATGCCCCATGTTGTTAAATTTAGCAGATACTTGTTGATCTCTTTCCACCTCCTTTCTGGATGACCTGCTTTCTAGACAGTTATGCATTTCGCTTGTTCACAGATATACTTGATCTGTCTATTTGACAGACTAAGAGGGGGGACTCTGTGATTTTATAGTGCAACGGACATTGTAGGAATGAGCAGACTGCCTAGAAAGGTTTCAGTTTCTGATGGAACAGAGGACACACAGATAAAGTAGTTTATATGAATGAGGGGTAAAACATTAAAGGACAACTGTGGCGAAGTCTATAGTTGGCCACCTCAGGTCTGTCGACGTAGGGGCCCAATTTGGCAGGATGGTCCGGAACAGGCAATCCTGCAAAAGTTTCTTCTACGCCTGGTGTGTAGATGGGGCTTACTGCTGAGTGGGTGCTGTCCCTCTGCCTTCGATAGCTCAGTTGGTAGAGCGGAGGACTGTAGAGAGCAATAGAGGATATCCTTAGGTCGCTGGTTCAAATCCGGCTCGAAGGAGAGAGTTTTGTCAAACTACCCACAGAGATAGCCGTAGGAGAACAAGCACTTTATGACAATAATCTTTTGTGGACCCTTTTCGCAAAG